>NC_092736.1:6706539-6794800 GCF_047496885.1 Scyliorhinus torazame | reverse complement strand
CAATCCACCTACCCTGCAGCATCTTTGGGTTGTGGGGGTGAGACCCACGCAGACACGGGGAGAATGTGCAAACTCCACACGGAAATTTAGGGATGTTATCGAGGGTGGCAGAGTCTGATATAACCTGCTTTGCAGAGGGTACCAGAGTCCCAGGCCTCAGCAAACCGTCAGCTGGAGGGAGGCAAGGTCAGTTTAAGGAAGAAGGTTACTGGCCTATTTGGAGTGCTTCCAATGAGTCGGCGAGATACCCTCATCAGTCCTTCTCCAAGACAAAGGCTCCTGGGGTCAGGATTTATCTGCCCCCCCCCCTCCCCCTGGATCAGACTTACCCAGTTCTGCATTCTGCTCCAGATGTTTCTGCCCGATCGAAGGCCAGACCTGATAACCAGGCCCCCATTCAAGGGGGAAACCGGTCAGGACATGGCGGCAGGAGAAACAGAGCGGGTAAAAACCACACCCCAGGCTCGGAATTTCCAATCAATATTCCGTTCCTCCTATCCCGCTGGCGTGAGCTGTCCCGGCGAATATTCAGGTGAATATTCGAGGGGGCTGGCGGCTGGTGTGTGATGCAGGCGTGGCCAGCAGCTCGGGTTCAATTCCCCGTACCGGCTGAGTTTATTCAGGCCCCGCCCTCTCAACCTTGCCCCTCGCCTGAGGTGTGGTGACCCTCAGGTTAAATCACCACCAGTCAGCTCCCCCCCCGCCTCAAAGGGGAAAAGCAGCCTGTGGTCATCTGGGACTATGGCGACTTTAGTTGAGACAGGGATGGGGGTGGGGGTAGATGGAACCTACACCCTTGCTGCTGCCCTGAAAGTTACTTCTTTTGAGGCCCTGCCGAGAGTTTAGCATCAAAGAGAAGATTCTAGTCTGGTTCCACATTCACATACAGATGCCCTGTGATGATGTCGTCAGTGACACTGTAAACGCTGAGGTATTGAAGCCTCACTGACTCGCCCCTCATATCTGCAACTCGCTCCACCTTTTAATATTAGGTTCTGTCAGGATCAGTTGAACGTAGGTTTTGTTGGAACAATCCAAACCTGCAATCAGGAATCTATCCGCAGCCCTATCATTACCGCACATTACTCATTACTGGGAAATGTGAACGGCACTCTGTGCCAGCCCTGTGCCGTGTTGGCTAGAGGCAGCTGTGCAGAGAGAAAGTGAGGCACCTGGCATTGGGGAACTGGACACTTTCTCAATGCCACCCCCATCCTCAAAACCCCTAGCAACTCCCCCATCCTCACCACCACCCCTAACCTTGTACATGTACAGATTCTGTTTTCACAGTGGTACAACAGTCTCCCTGCCTCTACACCCCCCCCCTCCCCCCCCCAATCTCTTTACAATAAGCACTCAAGGACATTCAGCCTCTGATCTTTGGGTAAGCGTTCTCCAAGGCGGCCTTCAGGAGGCGCGACAACGCAGAAACTGATAGCCAAGTTCCGCACGCATGAGTACGGCCTCAACCGGGACCTTGGGTTCATGTCGCATTACATTCACCCCCCACCATCTGTCCTGGGCTTGCAAAATCCTACCAACTGTCCTGGCTTGAGACAATTCACACCTCTTTAACCTGGGATTATCCCTCTCCAGTCGCACCGTCTGGACCTGTAAAGACTTAATTACCTGCAAAGACTCGCATTCAAAGCATCATCTTGCATCATTGACTTTGTCTATATAAACTGTGTTTGTGTAACCTACCTCTTCACTCACCTGATGAAGGAGCTGTTCTCTGAAAGCTTGTGATTCCAAATAAACCTGTTGGACTTTAACCTGGTATTGTAAGACTTCTTACTGTGTGTACCCCAGTCCAACGCCGGTATCTCCACATTCTGTCTTTATGTTTACAGAGTCTCTCGTTCTGCCGTAGCCCTGTGACCCAAGCAACAGCTGGGAGTCAAAAAAAAGAGGGTAACTCACTTGCCCCCCACAAAAAAAACCCCACCAGATTTATTGACCATTGTTGACGTGCCCCCTTATCACTTGAAGCAGTGAGTGGAAGGGGTGGTCAGGAAGCAGTAAATTGTTACTGCCATGTTTAATTAGACAAATCCCAACCTCCTTTGTGCTGGAGATAGAGAGAGAGAATCATAGACAAGCAGCATTCTGGGTTAAATCATGAATTTGATGTGTTGGCTCCACGGAAGACATTTCTTAGTCCAACACTCCAGCTGAGGAAAGTACAGAAACACAAGGCATGACATTAAGAACACAGAACAATTTTGCGACAGCAGAAAGCCCACAGACCTAAATCACAACAGTACAGACATTTAATTGGCTGTAAACTGCTTTGGGACACCCCGAGGTGATGGAAGATGTTTATAGGAATTGCAAATTGTTTTAACGCTTAGCCCAGACTCTTCATTTCCAACATTCTCTGTATCGCTTTGAACATTAAAAATAGTTCAGTGAAAAAAATTAGCTGACCTACTTTATTCTTCAGGCGGTTCACTGGGGTCCCAACAACTTCAAATTTATTTTTGGTTTCACACACTCTCAGCAAATTCAGCCAGAAGACCCGGAACGCAAAAATAATTTTAATACTATTATTCAATGATCGCTGCAAACTAAGCGAGATTGGAGACGTCTCTGCAGTTCCAACCTTGGAATGGGCACACCTGCACGCCCGAGGAACGGAAATGGCACTTGATGCTGCTTAAACCATGTGTACACGGTGTTTGTCACGCACTATCGTGGCCTCATGGCAACATCCTGAGGGCCACCCATTGAGGCACCCTTGATGGAGTAAAGATTGGTGATGAATCCAGAATCCTTTAATCAAAAACGCAGGCGTCAACACTGCTGGTATTGTCTAGACAATTAAAACACTCAAAGAACCTGCATTCTGACAGTGTCTCTCGACACCTCAGGACACCCCAAAGCACTTTACAACCAATTAACTATTTTTGAAGTGTAGTCATTCCTGTAGGAAACACTGCAGCCAATTTACACACAGCAGGATGCCCCAAACAACAGTGAGGAACATGACCAGCTCATCTCTTTTTAGCAACATTGGTTAATGGATAAGTATTGATCAGGGCACTGGGGAGAACCCCCCTAATTCTCCTGGAGTAGTAACTCCAGAGCTCCATAGAACCCCTACAGTGCAGAAGGAGGCCATTCGGCCCAACAAATCTGCACCGACCCTCTGAAAGAGCAATCTACCTAGGCACACTCCCACATCCTAGCCACATAACCCTGCGTATTGATCATGTCCAATCTACCTAACCTGCATATTTCTCACCGTGGCAGGAAACAGGAGCACCCGGAGGAAACCCACACAGACACGGGGAGAACGTGCAGACTCCACACAGTCATTCAAGGCCGGAATCGAACCCAAGTCCTTGGTGCTGTGAGGCAGCAGTCACCCAAAACATAGATACCCTCCACAGTCCCAACTTCACAGGAGACTCCCCTCCCTCCCAATAAGTAACCCCCCTCACCATATTCCCCACACCCATCGCCCAGTCCAACCATGCTGGATCTCCCCCTCTCCTTACGATCAGACCCAACCTGCCCCCCATGACCCAATCTCTCCAGAACTCTCCCCGATTCAACCTGAAAACCTTCCGCCCCGAACTCCTTCACCACATTACCAGATCCCCCTGACTGGACTCCCCCCCCCCCCCCCCCCCCGCCCCAGCCTGGCCACCCTCACCCGCCCAAGCTGACCCTCCCCCCCACCCTCCCCAATGTCTGACCCCCCCTGTTCGATGTCTGACTCTCCAACTTCGCAAATCCCATCCATGCGTCTTAGACATTCACCCTCTCCATGGCCTGTCATTTACAACAGGACCTTTAAACTCACCAGCTTCATGGCAGCTAACACTGTGAAAAATGGTGAGTCCTCCTTTGCTGCAATTCTTTTAGCCTCCGATCTGGAGCAGGGGCCCCGCGGCGCTGCTTGGCTCTTACCCAGCCTGATTCTGGAAGGTTGGGAGAGACAGGCACAGCTAGGCCGGTACAGATTGGCCAGCCCTGCACTTAACTTTTTATCCCAGTCCCCTGTGTGTCCCTGGGAGAGGGAAACCCACAAACATATCACACAGGATATAATTCCTGCTGAGATGTTAATCAGCTTCTATTATCTCCACAGGAGATTACATTAAGTTTCTGTATTGCTTCTTCCTTTGATGTGTCCCTTTCTGGAAAAAGGTGTAACATTCTATTGTCTCTCAGGGTTTAGTATAATCCACACAAGGGCCATACAGCGACTGAATTTGCATTCTCAGCCTCCTTTGGTTAGTGTGTCTATTTAAAAAAAATCATGTCCCATTTAAAAGTTCAATATATCCATATGTAATTCAGCGTTTTGATCCATCATCATGACAGCATACACACCCCTAAGACAGCGTCTGTCCAAGTGGCCATTTTTTCCAAGTCCAAGTTGAGAAGCATCGACAGTTTGTTAAACTGAGGGATCATTATAGTTGTGTTTATTTGATCCTTGACCAATTACCTCCATGGACTTGCCCAGGAAGAGGCTCGGCCATGTGCACTATTAGGCAGAGGTCACTTAGTAAAAGTTGATTTTCCATTCCATCACTCAGGGTCTCTGAGGCCATTTGCAGAACGCGGGGTAGCACAGTAGTTAGCACTGTTGCTTCACAGCGCCAGGTTCCAGGTTCGATTCCCGGTTTGGGTCACTGTCTGTGCGGAGTCTGCACGTTCTCCCCGTGTCTGCGTGGGTTTCCTCCGGGTGCTCCGGTTTCCACCCATAAGTCCTGAAAGACGTGCCTGTTAGGTGAATTGGACATTCTGAATTCTCCCCCAGTGTACCCGAACAGGCACCAGAGTGTGGCGACTAGGGGCTTTGCACAGTAACTTCATTGCAGTGTTAATGTAAGCCTACTTGTGACAATAATAAAGATTATTATTATAATTATTAGAACCATCCCAGCTGAGGTCAGTAACGCTGTGTAACTGTGCAAGAATTGGCGGCACGGTGGTGCAGTGGTTAGCACTGCTGCTTCACGCGCTGAGGACCGGGTTCAATCCCGGACCCAGGTCACTGTCTGTCTGGAGTTTGCACATTCTCCCAGTGTTTGCGTGGGTCACCAACAACCCAAAGATGTGCAGGATAGGTGTATTGGCCACGCTAAATTGCCCCTTAATTGGAATAAAAATAATAATTGGGTACTCTAAAGTTATTTTAAAAAGTCAAAAGCCTAAAGATTGTAGAAGGGGTGGAATGCAGAGGGAGGCAAGGAGGAGATCCACTGTCCTGAGAAAGGACGAGTTAGAGGAGAAGATGCAATGAGTTTGATTTTAACATGGACAGAATTGTCCTGAATTTATGAGGGAATTTACTTGGAGGTTTTGTCTTTGGCTGGTGTCGCTTATTGGCAGATTAGGCGAGTTTGGGAGAGTTCACACTGCTGCCGTTACAGATTTGTCAAATTCTATATAAACCAAAGGCCCAGAAATGGTGGAAAGTGTCAATTGTACATCAAATATGCAGCGGCATCAATATCGGAGTATCGTCCCGACGGGGTAGCGAGCTGTCATTTAATAAAGGACTGCGTGGTTGTGCTTTCAGTTAAAAATGTTAATAGTCATATGATTTAATTTTTGTGTTCCTCATACCTGTAAATCTTTAATTCCTGGAGAGTCTAACGCATCTCCAGAGTTTTGGCAGGCCTAAGTGTTGTTAAAGGTGCTGCCTGGTTAACATAGTTAGAAATTAAGGTGTTGGTATTGGTACAGAATGGGATGTGCTGCCAATTGTTCTGGCCGACAAGGCAGTTACACGAGGCTATTTACCTGAAAGGTTAACTCAGTTTCCCTCTCCACAGAGGAACAGGAGGAGGCCAGTCTGCCCATCGAATCTGTTCTGCGATTTGGTTAGGTAATGGCTAGTTACATAGATTACATAGAACATACAGTGCAGAAGGAGGCCATTCGGCCCATCGAGTCTGCACCGACCCACATTAATCCCTCACTTCCACCTTATCCCCGCAACCCAATAACCCCTCCCAACCCTTATGGACACTACGGGTAATTTAGCATGGCCAATCCACCTAACCTGCACGTCTTTGGACTGTGGGAGGAAACCGGAGCACCCGGAGGAAACCCACGCACACACGGGGAGAACGTGCAAACTCCGCACAGACAGTGACCCAGCGGGGAATCGAACCTGGGGCCCTGGCGCTGTGAAGCCACAGTGCTAATCACTTGTGCTACCGTGCTGCCCATATGGAGTTCTGTACCTTAACTCCATCTGCCTGCCTTGGTTATATAACCAAACATATCCTTACCTGAACAAGAACCTATCGACCCTTAGTGATTACATTTTCAATTGATTCCCGGCCTCTAACAGTCTGCTGAGGGAGTTTCAGATTCCCACTCATCCACTTGTGAAGTGCTTCCTGTCATTGCTCCTAAATGGCCTCGCTCTAATTAAAGATTATTATCCCTTGTTCTGTGTTTCTCCGCCCAAGGAAATGGTTTCTTTCTTATCGACCATATATTTTAAAATCAATTTAAAATACCTAATTCTTTTTTTTTCCCCAATTAAGGGGCAATTTAGCGTGGCCAATCCACCTCCCCTGCACATCTTTTTGGGTTGTGGGAGTGAGACACGGGGAGACTGTGCAAACTCCACACGGACAGCGACCCGGGGCCGGGATTGAACCCGGGTCTTCAGCGTCGTGAGGCAGCAGTGCTAAGCACTGCGCCACCTTGCCGCCCCAAAGGGCAGCACGGTAGCATTGTGGATAGCACAATTGCTTCACAGCTCCAGGGTCCCAGGTTCGATTCCCGGCTTGGGTCACTGTCTGTGCGGAGTCTGCACATCCTCCCCGTGTGTGCGTGGGTTTCCTCCGGGTGCTCCGGTTTCCTCCCACAGTCCAAAGATGGGCAGGTTAGGTGGATTGACCATGATAAATTGCCCTTAGTGTCCAAAATTGCCCTTAGTGTTGGGTGGGGTTACTGGGTTATGGGGATAGGGTGGAGGTGTTGACCTTGGGTATAGTGCTCTTTCCAGGAGCCGGTGCAGACTCGATGGGCCAAATGGCCTCCTTCTGCACTATAAACTCGATAAAATATTTTTAAAAATTAAAATAATTTTAAACACCTCAATTAACTCACCCCTTAAATCTTCTATTCTGCCCAGAGAAGTGTTCCCAGCATTTTCCTGTTCGCTCCAGAGTTTGGTTAATTGGCCGAAGAATAATTTGTCCGAATATCAGGAAACCTTCAGAGGGCAGAGCACTAAAACAGACAGAGCACGGGTTCACAGGAGCCCAGTTAAACGGATGAAAAACACAAATCTTTTGTCGAAGGAAGTCTGTGCCACATAACATGTGATTCAACATCTTAATGGACGTGTTAGTGTAGGTAGCTATTTATGAGATTGCACCTAACCCACTTAACAGAACGTAGGTAGTCCTTAAAGATGGAACACAGCTAATTATGCGTCTGTATTACATATTACACTTGACAATCTTTCAAATGATAAATTGGCATCAAAGCTATTCTGAATGCTCAGACGGGATATTTAGCCCAATCTGTCTGAATAAAGTAAGGGTTTAGAACGAGTTAATGATGCAAGCTGCCTTGTAGAAGAGAGTTTTATTTAGCATTCCATCATTAAATATTGCTCATTTGAATTGGTTGTATTTGATCCTCGGGTCTCTTTGCTGATTTGATTAATCAGCTGTGGGAGCGATGCTCAGCGAGACAGCCCCGTGTGGAGTGTGAGTGACAGACAAAGTGGGAAGATAGTCAGACAGAGGTTAGAAAAAAAGAGGATCGCAACAAAAACAGAGAAAAGGGGGAATACACACAGAACGGGCGGAGAGGGTTACAACAGTGATTATCGCTGCTGCCTCACAGCGCCGAGGACCCGGGTTCGATCCCGGCCCCGGGTCACTGTCCGTGTGGAGTTTGCACATTCTCCCCGTGTTTGCATGGGTCTCAGCCCCACAACCCAAAGATGTGCAGGGTAGCTGGATTGGTCACGCTAAATTGCCCCTTAATTGGAAAAAAATTGGGTACTCTAAATTTATATTAAAAAAAGAACGGGTGGAGAGGCACACACACACACACACAGACTGCAGACAAAGATGCAATATTGCCACAGAAAGATAATAGTGACAAGGAGAACAGGGAGGAGCAGAATGCTATTCACAACACCTGAATTAACGACCTTGAATTAAACCCCTTGTTCTCCCCGTGTGACCCAGACATTTGTCTCGTGCTTGACAAAGGTGCTAAGATGATGGCTGGGTGACAGCTCCGGCTCGTTTGATTGCTTCCTGATTTGTTTGCGGCTGCAAGTAAAACAAAAAGATGATGGCCGCGGGCAGCACGTGCCGGAAGGAGAATGGCAGCTTATTTATCTGATGTACACACAGGCAGCACGGGGCACAGCTCGGCCTGGGCTGCCTCACACTGTGCCTCTGCATTTCCATTTCGTCGAGTCTTCTGCCACTTCAGGCGAAGTGAACCTGGCGACCCCTCGGCTTACAACTGGCCCCAGCCAACGGTTCCTCCGACAAAAGTAATTTTGCTCGAACAAGCGAAGGCACATTTCAGATATTAATAAAATTATTAAATCCTTTGAAAGCAAAGCACACAGCCGTGCTATCTGAAGGTACTGATCACCAAACCTACAAGGCAAACCATGATCAGCTATAATATACAAATAATCTTTCATCGATTGCAAGGGTACATAGGTTAAAATAGAATTAACTGGTACCGAATATGTCAAAAAAGAGGCCAACGTTGGCCTTTCTATCCAGAGGACTAGAATGCAAGGGAGTAGGGATGTCATGCCTCCGTTATTTAAACCAAACCTGGAGAACTGCCGGCAGGACTGGGCAGCACAGTATAGGAAAGATACATTGGAGAAAGTGCATAATAGATCTATGAGAATGATTCCTGGGCTCCAAACGGTTAAGTTGCAAGATGTGATGACACACTGGACGGCACAGTGGTTAGCACTGCTGCCTCACAGAGCCAGGGACCCGGGTTCAATTCGGCCTCGGGTGACTATGCGGAGTTTGTACTTTCTCCCCGTAGCTGTGGGTTTCCTCCCACAGTCCAACAAAGATGTGCTGGTTAGGTGGATTGGCCATGATAAATTGCCCCTTAGTGTCCAGGGATGTGCAGGTTAGGTTACGGGTTACAGGGATCGAGCGGGTGGACGGGGGAGTGGACCAGTGTAGGGTGCTCTTTTGGAAGGTTGAGTAGGCTCGATGGGCTGAATGGCCTCCTTCTGCACTGTAGGGATTCTATGAACAATTTAGCGCTGTGTTCCCTGCAATTTAGGCGGTAATTTGACTGGGATTTTTGTGATATTAAAGGGGATAGGGTAGAGAGAGAATCCATATCTCCTGGTAAGAGGACTTGAACAATTTCTGGACCATTTAGCTTTCTGTTCTTAAGCTTTTCCCATTATAAATCTCCATAATTGATGACAGGTTTTGTCTATGTAAATTTGTAAATTGAGAAAATCTCACGTGTCTTGCACTTCCTTCCAGGTGCTTTTATTATAATCCTCTGTATTCATTTATAATAGAAACTGTCTATGTAAACACGTCATGTTGCAATTATGTGCCCTCTTGTAGAGGTGCTGCAATGCAGGAGGGCATCATTATATCACCAATTCCCAATATAAATAACTATAATGGAAATGCAAAAGGTAGAATGTGTAACTTTTAAAAGGGCGTTTAATTACACCTTGATGCCCTGGTCCAGGTAATTCCCATCCTCCAACCGCAGACTACACGGTTTCAACCCACTGTGCGCAGTATGCAAAGCGATTCGTAAAAATACATTTTTGTTTTAAAAACAAAAAAAGAGGCCATTGACAAAAAGGCAGCGGGGAATTGAGAATTTTATCTTCAGGTGTGATGTTGTGGTCTGGAACGTGCTGCCTGAGAGGGCGGAGGAAGCAGAGTCACTGAGGGTGAGAGATCTGCAGGGCTGTGGGGGAAAAGGCAGGGGAATGGAATCAACTGGATAGATTTTCTCGCTGCGCTGAGGACCCGGCCCCGGGTCACTGTCCATGTGGAGTTTGCACATTCTCCCCGTGTCTGCGTGGGTTTCACCCCCACAGCCCAAAGATGTGCAGGGTAGGTGGCTTTGCCGCGCTAAATTGGGAAAAAAAATGGAATTGGGCACTTCAAATTAAAAAAAAATAAAGGCCGTGTATGACTGAAATGCCCCACAACAGAATATAAGAGGGTGAGGCTCTCATTCCCGTATCAGACACAGCAAAGTGCTTTTGTTCAGTTTTGGGTATTGGTGAAAAAAAGATACGTCAAAGCTTTCCATCTTGCACTCATCAGGACAGTATAAGGGAAAAACAACAATTTTTACTGTACGAGAAGCGAATGCAGATTGGTTGGCAAGTGGACTCTGATTGGTAGGTGTTGTCATGGAGAATGCACCAGTTGAAGGTGCCTGGCAGATATGGCTGTCTTTAGCTGAAACAGGAGCAATGTGTGTACATATTCTTTCTGTCTGCAAACTTTGTCTGGAGCTGGTTTAGCACAGTGGGCTAAACAGCTGACTTGTAATGCAGAACAATGCCAGCAGCGCAGGTTCAATTCCCGTACCAGCCTCCCTGAACAGGCACCGGAATGTGCTGACTTGGCTTTTCACAGTAACTTCACTGAAGCCTACTTGTGACAATAAGTGATTATTATTATTTTGTCGGTTTATTAATATATGTAGCTTCCAGTACACGCAAATGTGCCACACTGCGAGCCCGACTGACAATCTTAAATCGGCATAATTCTGAGCACACTGAGAATTATTTAGCAAATGTTGTTCAATTGCGAATCACATCTAATGTTGAACACGGTGTTTTGAGTTTTGCAAGCATGGGCTGGTTGGGTACAGGCTGTACCTTTGCTCATCGTCAACAGTGGCTGAGGCATGCTGTTTGATGCGATCCGTCAGTCTTTGGGACGCCCGCCCTACATACCTGGCATCACACTGGCATTGAAATTCATTTACCACATTCCTCATTTGCGTGGCAGGCAAAACGTCTTTTTGGCTTGGCGGGGGCATCCTGCCAGTGGAGAATACCACTCGGGTTGTTACTGCTTGGCAGCAGTTTGCTGGCTTCACCTGTTGCCCAGATCTTTAAAGATACCTTTTCTTGCCTTTCCAGGATAAACTGGACACTTCAGGCCATAGGTGATGGTCTTTGGCCCGTTCATGAGTTTGCGTGATAGATAACACAAAATGATGATAGATAACACAAAATGATGACATGTGTACCGCCAAATGGCTATTTGTTAAGCTTTATTAATGAAATAATTTAAAAACTGCACAATGGAAAATAGTTCAATAAGTTAAGGTGTCATGATTCCATGAATATAACACATATTTTCCATGCTTCCCCACCCTCTGATCATAAAGATAGAAAGCATTAAAAATAAAATTATTCTGCTCTCTGACGTAAGCATAGAACAATGTGCCACCAATTAAGGTTCTGGTTACATAAACCTTTCTTGTACAAGTACGAGAGCAAGACAGATTAATGAGGTGATGATTTCCCAGTAACAGGCAAACTATTGGCAACAGTGGAGTATGAAGCACAGTTAAATAAGCTGAGCGGCTGAATGTGCCCTCTACCCTCCCCCAGAATCTAGCCCAAGTAGAGTTGAAAATCTTAAATGATAAATCCCTCCACCTCACAACAGTCACACAACAAAGCTTGAAACACAAAAACGATTTTTGATACCTAGCTTATGTTTTAGAAAAATCTCCGAGTAACTCATTTAAAATAATTCTTTTTAAAAATCAGACTACAGGGCAGCCCCCTTTCCCCCTCTTGCTGCTTTGATATTGTTTGAGACACTTCAGCTGCCAATTCCCATTACTCACAAGCTCACAACAATGTAATACTATCTCATTTAAGCAACAAAAGCAGGCTCGCTTCAAGTAACACTTAATCAAAGACAGAAGAGTCACTCAATACGCAGAAGCTCAATGGCTTTCGTCACTGGGCTAGTTGCTTTGCTCATCATTTTGCAATACCTTTTCTTGTTCCGACACAAACCTTCAGAAACAAAACCCACTGAAAACTGATTGGGCAACGCGGAGTAATCTGAATTCATCAAAGTTCTGGCATTTTGCTTACAAAATGAACAGCAAGTGCAAATAATTGTTTAGATTAATATGGGTAAAGGATAGATCAAGAAAAAGTGCAATTTTCGCACAGATGTCAAGTGCAACTCGCTAACTTCTTATTTACTACTGGCAGTGTGTGTCACCCCGATTTAGGGCAAGTCATTTCACATTTCTAGCTCGCATTGCGGGAGGTAGATCTGTGAGGCAATTTGATGGCGAAGGATTTAATACCAGCTCAAACAGGGTAAGGCGTTGGAGAAGGTGAGAAGCGGAGTCAAAGGGCAGAGTTGGAGAAAGAGTTCCCATTGAAATGGGCAATAATCGAGAGCTCAGGAAACAATCAAATGGCTCTTCAGGGAACTGAGGGGATGGGAGGGCCTGATCCTTGGGTGGGATTGGACGAGCTTGCTTGTATCAATCAATGGCTGGTTCTAATTCTTTTTTTAAATTTCGAGTACCCAATTCATTTTTTCCAATTGAGGGGCAATTTAACGTGGCCAATCCACCTACCCTGCACAGCAACACGGGGAGAATGTGCAAACTCCACAGTGACCCAGAGCTGGGATCGAACCCGGGACCTCGGCGCCGTGAGGCAGCAGTGCTAGCCACTGTGCCGCCGTGCTGTCCTGGTTTTTCTTTAATCTTTTTGCAGCAAAGATATTCCTATTAGACTGCTGCTCCCTGAAAATACCAACTCCATGCCTTTGTTATCTCTAGTCTCGACTTCACCAACACAGCCCAATCCACCACCTCAGCCTCCCCTCCTCCACAAATCCAAGCTCCTCTAAACCTCTGCTGCCATATCCCAACTTGCACCCCCCCCCCGCAGTTCGTCCATCACGGTGTGTTCAATGACACATAGCGGCTCCCACGTTGAACGTTATCTCAATTTTAAATCCTCATCCTTGTTCTACAATCGCTTCATGATTTTGTCCATCCTGATCTCTGTGACCTCCTCCAGTCCTACATCCTGGGCAGATATCTGTGCTCCCCTACGTCCTCGATTTTAATCATTCCACCGCTGGCAGCTGCCAAGGCCTGAAGCTCTGGAATACCATCCCTACCAACTCTCTCCCCCTCTTCCTCCTAAGAGACACCTTCAAACCAACTCTTTGTACAGGGTTTAGATCAGCTGTCAGAATTTCTCCTTCTGTTACATTTTGGCCGATAACAGTGCTGTGAAGCACTTTGAGACGTTTTGCTATCAAAGGTGCTGTTTAAGTGCAAGTTTCTGCATCCAGTAGAAAATCAGCCCTGCCCCATCATCAGGCATTTAAAAAATGTTGTTAAGGAGGGTGATGTGAGGAAGCACCTCTTCAGTGAGAAGGTAGTGGAAATCTGTAACTCTCCCCTCAAAAGAGCTGTGGCGTCTGGGGGGGGGGGGGGGTGGTGGGTCAATTGAAAATTTCAGAGCAGAGATTGATTGATTTTGACAGGCAAGGTTTTTTTTTTTTAAACGCATACCTTCACACCCACATTGTTTTTTTTCTCTTTGGGGGAAGTGGTGGAAGGATCCCAGAGGGGATTCTCAGCCTGTTGAACCGCGACAAAAACTCCTTCTGTGGCCAACAAGTCATCATGTTGGGACTGTTGAACCTGGAGCTTCTGGTCCAAAGATTGAGGGGGGGGGGGGGGTATCGGGTTATGAGACCAAGGCAATATTTCTTGCTCTATGAAATCTGGCATGTCAAGGAAAAACTGCAAGTACTTGAAATTGGAAGCAAACACCAGTTCACCATCTACAAGTCAGGAATACTCCCCACTTCCCTGGATGAGTACAGCTGCAACAATATTATCTTTCTGATACATATTAATGACCTAGACGGTGGTGTTCACATCATGATTGTAAAATTTGCAGATGCTACGAAGATTGGAAACATTGTCAACTGTGATACAGATCATCTTGAACTTCAGTCGGTGGATTGATTGGTCAGACAAGTGGCAGGTGACGTTCAATGCAGAAAATTCATTACAGGAAATTCATTCAATGCAGTGATTCATTTCGGCAGGAAGAATGTGGAGACAGTATAAAATAAAGAGAGATACTCTAAAGGAAGTGCAGGAACAGGAGGACCTCGGTGTATATGTACACGCATCATTAAAAACGGCAGGGCCCATTGAGAGCAGTTAATAAAGCATATAGTATCTTAGGCTTTACTAATAGGAGCATTGGGTACAAGAGTAAAAAGGTCATGTTGAACTTGTATAAGACACTAGTTAGGCTTCATCTGGAAAACTATTGCCCAATTCTGGGCATTGTACTTGAGGAGGGATATGAATGATGTGGAGATGCCAGCGTTGGACTGGGGTGAGCACAGTAAGAAGTCTTACAACACCAGGTTAAAGTCCAGCATGTTTGTTTCGATGTCACTAGCTTTCGGAGCGCTGCTCCTTCCTCAGGTGAATGAAGAGGTATGTTCCAGAAACATATAAGTTTGGGGATTAGTGGGGGAAGTGGTGGGATATGAAGGCATTGGAAAGAGAAGGGGAGATTCACAAGAATGAATCCAGGGATAAAGAACTGCAGCTATGAGGGTAGATTGGAGAGGTTGGGTCTACTGTCCTTGGAGAACTGATAAAGGTATTCAAGATCCTGAGGGGTATGGACAGGGCAAATGGTGAGGACAGCTAGAACCACTGGTGAGCAATGGCTGCTGCACTTTGTACCACCTGCAGTAAGGATCTAAAGAGGAATAACAACAATAATAATCTTTATTATTGTCACAAGTAGGCTTACATTAACACTGCAATGAAGTTACTGTGAAAATCCCCTAGTCGCCACACTCCGGCGCCTGTTCGGGTACACAGAGGGAGAATTCAGAATGTCCAATTCACCTAACAAGCACGTCTTTCGGGACTTGTGGGAGGAAACCGGAGCACCCGGAGGAAACCCACGCAGACACGGGGAGAACGTGCAGACTCCACACAGACAGTGACCCAAGCGGGAATTGAACCCGGGACCCTGGCGCTGTGAAGCAACAGTGCTAACCACTGTGCTACCATGCCGTGAAAAGTGTAGTTAACATTTCAGAAGTGACTTTCACTAGAAATACTAATGTAAAGTCTCCATTTGAAATGCTAACTAGCTTTTCTCTCCCCGATGCGAGTGACCATTTGACCATCTCTGGTTTCCGGCATTTTCGGTGAGCAAACCGCAAACATTTTGTGACCAGCCAAATGTCACCGTGCTGTTCGCACTCCCAAACTACAGGGTCCAGGAATCACATCCACTCGAGGCAGCTTTCATTATTCTACATAGAGACCAGTCGAACGTTTCTGATGTATAATGTAATGTTAACTCTGAGCCACTCCGTTCCAAGGGCACTGCCGGAGGGGCATCAAATGTTGGCCTTCCAGCAACACCCCCATCCCATCAAAGAACAAACAGAAAATGCTGACAAAAACCCAGCAAGTCTGACAGCATCTGTGGGGTGAGAAACAACCCGATGGCCTTTTCTCAGAGCCGAATTGTTAACTCAGATGTTGTCGATTTGAACGATTACCAGCATTTTCAGTTCTAGTTTCAAAGTTGCAGCATTTTTAATTTTAGTGGGACATACCCGTTGGTTTGGTCAATAAAGCCTGTAGTCAAAAACACAACATGAGCCAGTGCATTCCTTGTGAACGGCACAGACACCTCATCCCGGCCTTTATGAGTAAGGGACGCTTTCGGAATGACCCCATTCATAAATAATTTTAAAAATGCGGCCTACATAATACTATGAATAACCTAATTTACAACAAGGGCCGTAGGCAACAAGGGCTCGAGATGTAATGAGAATGCCTATTTCGCAGCAATTATTCCTCCATTGCTTCTAGAATGGCCGAACAGTCGCGTTCAAAGCCCTCACTATTTACCATGCGTACACACCAGCTCTTAGCTTGAATTTTGTATTCGGTTTTAAAAATAAAAGTGGTGGCAGCACGGTGGCGCAGTGGGTTAGCCCTGCTGCCTCACGGCGCCGAGGTCCCAGGTTCGATCCCGGCTCTGGGTCACTGTCCGTGTGGAGTTTGCACATTCTCCCAGTGTCTGCGTGGGTTTCGCCCCCACAACTCAAAGATGAGCAGGCGAGGTGGATTGGCCACGCTAAATTGCCCTGTAATTGTAAAAATAAATTGGGTACTCTAAATAATTTATTTTTTAAAAATAAAATAAAAAGTGGCCCCAGGAAGAATAAATGATGAGTTTAGTAGTTTAATAAACGGGAAAATGCCTGCCTTTATATATCTAGCTTCTATTTGTTACTATTCCTCATCACAATGTTGATCCACCTGCCTTGTGAAATGAATGAAATGAAATGAAATGAAATGAAAATCGCTTATTGTCACAAGTAGGCTTCAAATGAAGTTACTGTGAAAAGCCCCTCGTCGCCACATTCCGGCACCTGTTCGGGGAGGCTGGTACGGGAATTGAACCGTGCTGCTGGCCTGCTTTCAAAGCCAGCGATTTAGCCCTGTGCTAAACAGCCCCTTGTTGGAGGTTCTGGTCAATGTGATTTCTTTTAAAAACAGTAAGAATCCAATTTTTTAAAAAAGCTCAACAATAAGAAACCAATGAGGGGTTTGGAGAAATGTCTTTCAAGCACGGGAGGCATTGTCACAGGGAGTGGCTGTGACAGAGGCCACAACCTCTCTTGATGGATAGATAAAATATTTTGTAGCAACAACTCACATTACTTAGCACCTTTAATGCAGTCAAACATCCCAAAGTGTTTCAGAATAGCGCCACTAAAGTCTGACACACGAGGAATTACTAAAATAGGTGATCAAAAGGCTGGTCAGAGAGTTATGTTTTTAGGAGCAGAGAGAGGTTTAGAAGTTTAAGGAGGGAATTCCAGATCTTATGGTGTAGGTAGCCTGAACTGAGAAAGCTTTCGGACTGTGGGAACAGACTGGGGTCTTGGAATTAGTTCTGGGATTGCTCCACCAAGGGGAAAGATTGGGCCCAATGGGCTGCGGTTTATAAAACAAACGTCATGTTGAGTTTTCTTGGAGTTCAGTGCTGCATGCTGAAGTCCAACCCCTTATTTCTACGTGGGTTTTATTTCACTGCAAGAATAAAACCACGATGAAAGTGTAACAAAACGGCGCAATGGACAGAATTACAAAAATTGCCTTTAGCCCGAAAGTGAAATTATAGCCAGTGTTCCAACCCTGCTTTACAGTGCATCAAAGATTTATAGTTAACATTGATTCAACAGTAATGATCGTGGTAAAACAGATAAAACTTGAAATAAAAACGGTGAGAGGGAAATAGATTATTTTTCTTTGTACGCTTTCATTATAAGGACTACCATTTCGAGAGCGGAACGGTGGCGCAGTGGTTAGCACTGTTGCCTCACGGGTTCGAGCCAAGCCCCGGGTCACCGTCTGTGTCAAGTTTGCACATTTCCCCGTGCCTGCATGGGTCTCACCCCCACAATGTGCAGGGCAGGCGGATTGGCCACGCTAAGTTGTCCCCCAATTGGAAATCTTTTAATAAAGGACTACCATTTCAGCAGGTCATGCCTGGTTTAGCTTGTGCTAAACTAAACATTAGTCTGTGATGCTAACACACCTAAGGCAGAAGAAGATCCACTTGGTTCAGTTGATCTATGCCAGTGCTTTTGCTCCGGGTCTCCTCCCACTATACTGCACCTAATCCTGGTCCACACCTAGGAGAAGATGAGTATGAACCAGAATTACAGCTGTGATGTTGCAGCCCCTATTCTGCCCAGTCCCTGTGTTAGCAGACAGCACATCTTTCCCTAGCAGCAGAGTCTCGTGACTGCTACTCCCCAGTCCCTCTCCAGGACTGCATTTCCATTCTTTGTCGGCAACATCCTGGCTCAGACATTACATTTTAAATAATGCTCCCCTAACTGCATCAATCGAACCAGGGAAGAAAGATTTTGATTTTCGCACTCTCTCTGATGTGAATTGCAACTTTTTAATAATTAAAAATGAAAGACAAATAAAAGCATTAGCAAGATTACAAAATTTAATAAAAACAAAACAAAATGAAGGTTCAGGGATCCTGTGTGTATCTTCTAAACTCCTCAATCATGGGTTCCTCAAGATATATACTTGCAATAAACCTTTGACTTCAACTTCCTGTTCCTATTAAGTCCACCCGTCCAATTATTTACTTCCTATTCTTTAAAAAAAATGATTTTTAAAATAAATTTATGGTACCCTATTATTATTTTCAATTAAGGGGCAATTTAGCGTGGCCAATCTACCTGCCCTGCACATCTTTGGGTTGTGGGGGTGAAACCCACGCAGACACGGGGAGAATGTGCAAACTCCACAGAGACAGTGACCCAGGGGCGGGATTGAACCCAGGTCCTCGGCGCCGTGAGGTAGCAGTGCTAACCACTGCGCCACCGTGCCACCCTTGTCCAATTACTTAGTGAATAGGCCCACTGTCCACATCAGTTCAGTACGCCGTCTGGAAACAAACGCGTGAGTAAAATAAGAAAAGTGGGGTTTGTCCAGTGACCATACTTGTCAGCACGGTAGCATTGTGGATAGCACAATTGCTTCACAGCTCCAGGGTCCCAGGTTCGATTCCGGCTTGGGTCACTGTCTGTGCGGAGTCTGCACATCCTCCCCGTGTGTGCGTGGATTTCCTCCGGGTGCTCCGGTCTCCTCCCACAGTCCAAAGATGTGCAGGTTAGGTGGATTGGCCATGATAAATTGCCCTTAGTGTCCAAAATTGCCCTTAGTGTTGGGTGGGGTTACTGGGTTATGGGGATAGGGTGGAGGTGTTGACCTTGGGTAGGGTGCTCTTTCCAAGAGCCGGTGCAGACTCGATGGGACGAATGGCCTCCTTCTGCACTGTAAATTCTATGATGATTGTGCGTTGCCATGCACTGAACTATTATGCTTATTTTACACACAATCAGTTTCATTTCATTTCATTCCATTCCATTTCATTTCATTAGTTTCAAGGTACCTCACTAAGCAGGCCACAACCTTTGACCAAATCTTGCTTAGCCACAAAAAAATATATAATCCAGTTTTAAATCAGAATAAGATTTGAAAATAAATCCCAAATCTCCTCTGGCTAAGGTACAGGTTCTATGGAGCTCAGTGCCAGAGACAATTCCTGCGCACTCCTCGGCAATGTGACTGTATAACTAAGGCAGGAATCAGCAACCAAGCCTCCTTCTTTCCTCACGTGTGTTCTTCCGATCGAGGATGACGAGAAACAGGAATCCTCCTATGCCCAAGAGAATTAAGGGGCAACTTGTTACCTCCCAAATTTGACCTTGGCTGAGATCATCACAGAACTAATCGCAATCTGCATTAAAAGTCTAAGTGATGAGGCATTGAGATTTTATTTAAAAACATATAAACATCATCCATTCTTAGATATGTGCTACAGCACAAACCCAGACATCCCTCTCTCTCAAAGCCCCATCAGGATGCAGAAAATAGAGTCTAATTCTGTAGTGAAGGGTTGTCAGTATCATTCTTTCTCTCGAGTGAAAATCGGGAGCTGTGGGAGTTAAGAAAAACCCAATTGAACTTGTTGTTAAAATATATGAGCAACAGGGTCTCACTAACGTATAATGGTGGGTGTTGGAAGATTTTATTCCATGTCTACCTAAAGTAGACACAAGTCTACCTTGCCCTGCCAGAGCTTCTCTTGGTCTGGAAAGAGTACCGTAAAGCTTTAAGTTACAACTCTGCTGCCAGCAAAAGACAGGTCATAAGAAATGGTCACACAATATTAACCTTGTATGTGGGTTTCCCGACATTCACTAACACAGTTGCAGGTGCCTCAGCCTGGGACTGGGTATGAAGGTTAATGATGCCGAGTTGCTAATTTAGTCTCAGGATTTGGAAGGCATTTATTGCTTATGCCTAGCTGCCCCACAAAGTGCTGGGCCTCCGCCTTTGTAGAAATCGGCATGCCAGTCCACCTGACAGAATCGTACAGGGCCATTTGGCCCATCATGTTTGTGCCAGCTCCTCAACTCATTTAAAAGGTATCCGATCTGCCTCGGAAGAGCTGTAACCTGCAAGATTCCGGAGCAGGTGCTGGAAAATGGGATTCAAATGAGCAGCTAGTTTCCCCCCCCCCCCCCCCCCCCCCCCCCCCCCCCCTCTTTTCTGGCCAGCAGAGACGCGATGGGCTGAATGGCCTCTTCCTGCACCATAACTCTTCTATGGTTCTATAAAAGAGCTATCCAATTAGGACCACACTCCTGCTTTACCCCCATGGCCCTGAATATGTTCTTTTTAAATTTAAATTCCTCATCACTCTTGAGCACTTCTATTAAATCTCCTCTTAACCTTCTCTGTTCTAAGAACAGCAACGCCAGCTTATCCAGCCTTTCCACAGAACTGAAATCTCCCAACCCTGGTATCATTCCTGTAAATTGCCTCTGAAACCTTGTTAGCACAGTGGGCTAAACAGCTGGCATGTAAAGCAGAACAAGGCCAGCAGCGCAGTTTCAATTCCCGTACCGACCTCCCCGAACAGGCGCCGGAAAGTGGTGACTAGGGACTTTTCACAGTAACTTCATTTGAAGCCTACTTGTGACAATAAGCGATTTTCATTTCATTTCATTGTGCCAGGGACCTGGGTTTGATTCAGGCCTTGGGTCACTGCCGCACGTTCTCCCCGTGTCTGCGTGGGTTTCCTCCGGGTGCTCCGGTTTCCTCCCCCAGTCCAAAGATGTGCAGGTGAGGTGGATTGGCGATGTTAAATTTCTCCTTTGTGACCAAAGGTTAGATGGGGTCACAGGGATACAGTAGGCCTCGGTGGCATGCTCTTTTGGAGGTTCAAAGGGCCGAATGGCCTCCTTCTGCACCGTAAAGATTCTATGGATAGTCACACGATACAATGATGGAGTTGTTGACTAATCACAGCGATCAATCTCTATCACTGAGTTTACAACAGACCCAGACACGAGTCCAAAGATGTGCAGGTTAGGTGGATTGGCCATGCTAAATTGCTCTTAGTGTCCAAAATTGCCCTTAGTGTTGGGTGGGGTTACTGGGTTATAGGGATAGGGTGGAGGTGTGGGCTTGGGTAGGGTGCTCTTTCAAAAAGCCGGTGCAGACTCGATGGGCCGAATGGCCTCCTTCTGCACTGTAAATTCTATGATTCACAGTAACATAATTTGAAGCCTACTTGTGACAACAAGCGACTTTCATTCATTCATTCATTAAAGTCTGGTGTCAGGTCTGTCCGCAACAATCCAGCTGGGACCCAATCTGTGTTTTCTAAAGGTTTAGCATAACACCCATATTTTTTTCACAGTATTAATAAAGTCTGGGGTCCTGGATGATTTCTTAACAGGTTCATCAACTTGCCTTGGCACGTGGGTTAGCCCTATTGCCTCACGGCGCCGAGGTCCCAGGTTTGATCCCGGCTCTGGGTCACTGTCCCTGTGGAGTTTGCACATTCCCCCCGTGTCTGCGTGGGTTTCACACCCACAACCCAAAGATGTGCAGGGTAGGTGGATTGGCCACGCTAAATTGCCCCTTAATTGGAAAAAATGAATTGGGCAGTCTAAATTTATTTTTAAAAACCTTGTCTTAGCACTATTAAAAATATGTGCGCAAGGACATTAAGGACCATGGATATAGTGTGAAACTAGATTCACATGTAGGCTGGACCAAAGGTGGGGCAGGGTCTCTTCACTGAAGGGTTTTTAACAAAGAAAAAATATTTATCATTTCAGCGCTGGTCCACAAAACATCCAATTTACCGAATTCAATTTTAAAACTTCCCATGGAAGGGGATTTGAACCCATGATCTCCGAATAGCTAATCCAGCACCTCATGCAGAGCACTCCACAATCCTTACAGAATAAATCCACCCGAGTCTTAGTGACTCCAGCTCAAAGTTGAAGAAACCTAAAAGCAGACTTCAAAAATTCCCTCCAGGTGATTGATTTCCCAGACTCATTTTGAAACGTGTGGGTTGATTCCACTCCCAGTTGACCTGCGATAGGGAGCCGATTACCCAGCAGGGGAACCGCATCTTAACTGACGCCAGTTATTTTGTATCACAACAATCTTAAAACGGTGAAAGTGTAGATTATTCTGCCCAACAGAAAACAAAAAGAACATTTTTTAGCTGATAATTTTTCAATTACTATCGTTGTTACACTGTGACATCCATTAAAAAAAAAATTTAGAGCACCCAATTCAATTCTTATCCAATTGAGGGGCAATTTAGCGTGGCCAATTCACCTACTCTGCACACCTTTGGATTGTGGGGGTGAGACCCCTGCAGACACGGGGAGAATGTGCAAGCTACAAACGGACAGAGACTCGAGGCCGGGATCGAACCCGGGTCCTCAGCGCCGGGAGGCAGCAGTGCTAACCACTGCGCCACCATATCCTAGAGTGGTTGCTTTTCACATGCCATTGCTGATGACACTACGCACCGTTTTAATATTACAGCCCGAACCAGGATATAACTACAGCACAAAACAACAATTAACTCACAAATAGCAAATGTCTTCTTCTCTTGGAGACGATGACTCATGCTGGCGATCATGGATCCACGGAAATCAGCTGTCTATCAATGTCTCACCCGTGACCATTCTTCAAGTGCGAGTCTAGGAAGCTTCAACAGATTGTTTAACTCTGGTATAACGTGCGAACATACGGATTAGGAGCAGGAGTGGGCCACTCGGCCCCTCGAGCCTGCCCCGCCATTCAATAAGATCATGATTGATCGGATTGTAACTTGACCCCACATCCCTGCCACCCTCCCAACCCCCTTGTTAATCGAGAATCTATCTGCGTCCGCCTGAAAAAATATTCAAAGACTCTGCTTCCACCGCCTTTTGAGAAGAGTTCCAAAGACTCTTCCCCAGTTGTATCCAATCCTGTCCGTGCCCACCATACACATACACAAACCCACATAGACACATGCACAGAATCTCACACTCACATGCATTGTTTGACAGCAAACAGCAGTTCCAACTCTAGCTGTCTATTCTTTCCCCGAGCTCAGGATGCGGAGAGGATCTTGCGGGTGGGACAGGTATAAAGGTGGACATCTCCGTACTGATAACACACAACTCAGATACATACAGCTAAGTTCACAAAGCAAATTCACTTTTCTTCCTTATTTTAAGGCTGCGACCCCACATCTAAGCCGTAACATTGTGAGGTTTACTTATCACTGTGAGCCTCACTGGCAAAGCCAACATTCGTTGTTGCTCATCCCGGATTGCCCTTGGAAAAAAAAATGGTGGTTATCAGGGATAAGTGAAGTGTGATGTTATGGATTAACTGTAAAAATTTACTGAAACCAATCCTCATGAGTGCTAAGTTAACTTTGGGTTTTCTAAAGTTTTATTATTTAGCTGGGGTTTCCTCAACCCAATTTCTCACCTCCTCTTGCCAAGGTTGTTTTTTTAAATTTTAGAGTACCCAATTATTTTTTTTTCCAATTAAAGGGCAATTTAGCGCGGCCAATCCACCTAGCCTGCGCATCATTTTGGGCTGTGAGGGTGAGACCCACGCAGACACGGGAGAACGTGCAAATTCCATACTGACAGTGACCCGGGGCTGGGATCGAACCCGGGTCCTCGGCGCCGTTAGGCAGCAGTGCTAACCACTGTGCCACCCCTCTTCTTGCCTCGTGTTGAGAGTTCCATATGCCCCGAAACCCTAAAGTATCTCATCCGAGCAGTCATCGTGTCTAGTGAGCCCAGGCAGCGTATTAACAAGTTATTCAGTCTCTAGGGGATTGACCCTCAACAAGCAATGATCCCTCTAAGCTGTGCACGGACGCCCAGTAGTCATAAGGTACCATGCAGACTGCTCACAAGCTGTCCTTTTAAGATACTCCATGTGCACAACTGTGCAAAAGAAATGTAAAGGTTCAGGCATTGATCTAATCAGGCTGTGTAGAAAAAAAACCCTCAGAGGCGACATTGCCCACAAGTGTACAAGGTACAGTGATCAGGAACCGTTGATGGAATCTTCCCCTTCACCAACCCAGGGACGTCAAGGCTAATGGTAGTGCCCCAACTATCCTCTGGTCGAAATTGGCTAACTTTGCAGAGAGCGAGACCGAGCTTCGAATCTCCCTTGTTGGGATCGCACACAGGACATTCCAGCTTCCCCACAAGCCAGGCTAGGTCTTCGTGTTTTACCAGAATGGCGATTCAGCTAGCCACCGAAGATGCACGCTCCCTGTTGGTCCTGCTTCACGAGGCTCTACAACACTCAGAAATTGGGTGAAAGAAAAACAGATTGGAGTCTAATGTCCCCCAGAAGGATTAAATTGTTCCTTATTTACAAAATACCATCATTAAATAATCTTTTAGTTTACAAACTGCATGGATGAAGAAACAGCTGGCTTTCTGTACATGGTTATAGGAGTAAGACTGACACGTACCAGATACAAATAAATCACCCATCACAACGGAGATACAGACACCTAATCTGTAGGTCAGAAGTACAAGGTGACATCAAAACACCACAGTCCAAACCTGGAGTGCCTAACTCCTATGTATTGCAGTGCGGTATTCATTCAGTGTATTGACACCAGAGCCATCTCACTGGAGTTATAAAATGTCAGCCGCAGTCCCTAGTCAATAACACGAGCCCGACAGTGGACATCACATTTGGTGGCACAGTACCATGGAGTGATCCACCGTCTTCAACGCTAGGTTTCCACCAGACCGTCCACCACCTGCTTCCCCTGCCCGGCCACACTTCCAGAGAGCTGCAGGTCGCTGTGATTCTGGTACGGCTGTTGGCCTTGAACGACATGCTGCCCCTGGCTGCTTTGAAGAGCTGGTGTCAGCTGTGGGTCCTTGTGATTGCAGCCGGGATGTTGGCCCGGGCCGGCTGGGTGGGCGGATTGCTGCTGCTCTTCGCTGCTTTGAGACGTGAGCGATGACTTCTCGCTGAAACTAAACCTGGGCGATTTGTCAGAGGTGTTGGGGGACGACGGGCCAGCACTCGACACAGTGCTTGACGGACCGCTGCTATCTGTATTTAAAAGATAGACAAATCAAAAAGAAATTCGTTAAGCAATGGAAATTCTCAGGAACGCATCACTGAATCTTGCTCCACATTATTT
Source organism: Scyliorhinus torazame (assembly GCF_047496885.1). NCBI lineage: Eukaryota > Metazoa > Chordata > Chondrichthyes > Carcharhiniformes > Scyliorhinidae > Scyliorhinus > Scyliorhinus torazame. The sequence goes on along the minus strand of NC_092736.1, from coordinate 6,769,656 downwards.
CCGACATGTAATAACCTGCGCGGAGCACACGGGGCTGGTTTGATTGTTTTACCTGTGTGGCTAGAAGAGGGGGAACTCCCCCGCTAACCCGCTATCCCCCTGGGGTTATTACCATGTGTATACAAGGTCAGCCAGATAGGAGCCGACCAACCGAGGGAGGATCCGGTGAAGTCTAGCCGGGACCCTTTGTAAATAGTACGTATTATAAATAAACGTCTTCTTTGTGATACTCATCCAACTCCCTTCGCCTTTATCTTGAAGGATTAAGAGTATATCAGTTTAAGTACTTTCTTTGCAATGTAGTCAACGCAAAGCCAACACCATCTTCGGAACCTCACTTTCTCCAAATTCAACCTCTCTTATTTCTCAGTTTTATTTTCCTATAATTTTGCTGGTGCTAAGGGATGCTGCACTTTTGAAGGTTCAAAACTTAGAAGAGACATTAAACTGAGCCCCCAGCTGCCGATTACAGTGGTCAGGTGAGTGTTAAAGATACTATCGAACTTTGTGAAAAAACAGCAGGGTTATTCCTCCGTGTGCCCTGGCCAACATTCTGCCCTCCAATAGCACCACTGGAGACAAATTACATGAACATTCAACTCATTTCTGACTCTGGGCTTTCCGTGCGTATATACAAGACACTGACTGCACTTCGAAACTAATTCATTGTCAGTGAGACACAGATTTAATTTCCGTATGCAAATTTTGGAGTTAAAAGTAGTTTAGGTCAAGTAAGGCAGTACGATCTAAAAGGTGTCGTGTTCCATCGCTAAGCTGTACTGAGCTGATTGAGGCTGACCTGGAACTGAACGCGAAGGACTTTAAAATCACATACACACACATTTGGAAAGATATTCCTCTATCAGCCATGATTAAATGGCGGAGCAGACTCGAAGGGTCAAATGGCCTAATTTTGCTCCTATATCTTATGGTCTTATGGAAAATACGCAAATGTTTGATTGTCAATAAGTGAACAATCTTTATTTCAATCTCAATTTTCAATGCCAGTGGATGGCAAGGTGGCACAGTGGTTAGCACTGCTACCTACAGCAGAGGATCCAGGTTCAATCCCGGCCCCGGGTCACTATCCGTGTGGAGTTTGGCCACACTAAATTGCCCCTTAATTAGAGAAAAATAATTGGGCACTCTAGATTTTAAAAAAAAATTTCAATGACAATTTATTTTTCATATTGGGAAACATATTTAAAAACAGACAAAAAGCTTATAATAGGCTAACTGAAGATGATAAAGATCAGAATAAATCAGAATAACAATATACCCATGCTCATTTAATGCATCAGTGTAAATAAATTTCGATATGATGGTGTTATTTTGGGTGGCACGGCGGTGCAGTGGTTAGCACTGCTACCTACGGCGCTGAGCACCCGGGTTCGATCACGGTCACTGCACATTCTCCCCGTGTTTGCGTGGGTCTCACCCCCACAGCCCAAAGATGTGCAGGGTTAGATTTCATAGAATTTACAGTGCAGAAGGAGGCCATTCGGCCCATCGAGTCTGCACCAGCTCTTGGAAAGAGCGCCCTACCCAAGGTCCACACCTCCACCCTATCCCCATAACCCAGTAACCCCACCCAACACTAAGGGCAATTTTGGACACGAAGGGCAATTTATCATGGCCAATCCACCTAACCTGCACATCTTTGGACTGTGGGAGGAAACCGGAGCATCCGGAGGAAACCCACGCACACACGGGGAGGATGTGCAGACTCCGCACAGACAGTGACCCAAGCCGGGAATCGAACCTGGGACCCTGGAGCTGTGAAGCAATTGTGCTATCCACAGTGCTACCGTGCTGCAGTTAGGTGGATTGGCCACTCTAAATTGCCCCTTAATTGGAAAAAAATAATTGGGTGCTCTAAATTTTTAAAAAACATGATGGTGCTATTTCCATTGTGCACATCCAGTGGGCTTAGCTACAGTATAATAATAATAATCTTTATTATTGTCACAAGTAGGTTTACATTAACACTGCAATGAGGTTACTGTGAAATCCCCTAGTCGCCACATTCCGGCCTGTTCGGGTACACAGAAGGAGAATTCAGAATGTTCAATTCACCTGACAGCACGTCTTTCGGGACTTGTGGGAGGAAACCGGAGCACCCGGAGGAAACCCACGCAGACACGGGGAGAACGTGCAGACTCCGCACAGACAGTGACCCAAGCCGGGAATCGAACCTGGGACCCTGGAGCTGTGAAGCAACAGTGCTAACCACTGTGCAACCGTGCTGCCCGCTTCTGTGAGGAGAAATCTTTAAAAAGGACAATATTTGCAGTGATATTTTAATGTTCACTGCCACAGAGATAGTATCCGTGTTAGTTGTGAATGGAATGAATGGAATTGGGACTGTGTAAGTCTACAGCAAGTACCAGGAATTGCTGCTTCGCTGTAAGAATAATGAATTCCCTCAATCCCCCTGCATAGATTCAACTAGCTTAAGAAAAGATCAGCAATGGAACCAACCTCCTTCTGGGTCCGTCTGCCTTAACCTTAGTTGCAAACTACTAGCAGTAACCAGGTCAAAGAAAATCCAAAGCAAAATTAATTCATCACCAGCTTAAGTCACAGGGAATTAGGCGCTGGCAGATGTGCGAGTGTATAACAAAGCAGGTGATTGAGGGAACAGAAACCCACCCTCTACCATGTCATCTCATCGCTCCCCACCCCCACCCCCCCCAGACTGAAGGGCTTGGGCAGCGCAGAATATTCAATGGTGTACCTGTACTGAGGGAAGGTGCACCTGAGCATCTAAACAAAGGGATGGGTGGGGCAAACAGTTTGCAACACCGCCAACTTGCATTTATGTAGCACCTTTAACACACAGTAAAATATCAAGGAGTATTATCTCTGAGTCACATAAAATGATCTGGGACAGGTGAGAAATGGTTTTAAGGAATGTCATAGAGGAAGAGAGAGCGAGAGGTACGCAAAATGGAGCGATTTAGGGAGTAAATTCCAGAATGTTGGGCACTAGGCAGCTGAAGGGACGGGCTGCCAATGGCACCACGGTTAAAATCAGGAATGTACCAGAGCTGGAATTTGAGGAGCATCTGGGTTAATTTTTTTAAAATTCTTTCATGGGGTGTAGGCATCAGTAGCTGGGCCAGCATTTGTTGCCCATCCCTAACTTCCCGTCAACTGAAAGGCTAACTAGGCCATTTCTGAGGGCATTTAAGAGTCATTATCATAGAATTTACAGTGCAGAAGGAGGCCATTCGGCCCATCGAGTCTGCACCAGCTCTTGGAAAGAGCACCCTACCCAAGGTCAACACGTCCACCCTATCCCCATAACCCAGTAACCCCAACCAACACTAAGGGCCATTTATCATGGCCAATCCACCTAACCTGCACATCTTTGGACTGTGGGAGGAAACCGGAGCACCCGGAGGAAACCCACGCAGACACGGGGAGGACGTGCAGACTCCGCACATTGTTGTGGGTCTGGAGTTTCATGTAGGCCAGACCGGGTAAGGATGGCAGATTTCCTTCCCTAAAAGACATTAGTTAACCAGATGGGTCTTTATGACAATTGACAATGGTTTCATGGTCATCGTCACACTCTTTATTAAAAAATTTAGTGTGTCCAATTATTTTTTTCCAATTAAGGGGCAATTTAGCGTTGCCAATCGACCTACCCTGCACATCTTTGGGTTGTGGGGGTGAGACCCACTCAGACACGGGGACATGGAGGGAATTGAATACATGGATGAGAATTTTAATCTCAGCAGGAAAGGTCACAGAATGGCTGGGCGTAATCTTCTGCTTTCGCTGGCTGCAAGCTTGGAGGTGGGAAGGGCATGTACTTAGGTAGGATGGTGGCATACCAGAATCCTTGCTGCTTTCCAAACCAATCTTTGCTTCACCAAGTTTCTGGTCACTTTAACACTGTCGGTGGGACTGGAAAATCCCGCTGGCAGGAAAGGCCGGAAAGTTGCGGCCTACGGGTATTGGCTCTTTGCCTGTTTCTCCGTTAAAAACTGGAGACCTTCTCAACATTTTAAAAATCTTTTAAGAACTCTTCCTGCTTATTTCTTTTGTTCCTATTTCTTCTATGTTGTTTTATTGGTCCGTGGACCCATAATCGGGATGTGCCTTTAGGCAGAAGGCTCCAGGTTTAAATAGCCTGCTTGTCAGGACACGGTGTTCCCAGGTTTTGTTTTTGGAGAGGAGAAGCCAGACTCCTAATCACCGAGTGGATCATAGAAACCAGGCTTGGAGGGAGTCGGATCAGTGGTTAACTGGCAACTGGTGGATTGGCCAGAGGTGGTGTTCTGCCTGACAACAGTCAGTGATTGGTTCCTACGTGATGCTCTCTGAGAGAGCTGGGCAGAAGCCTTTTGACCTTAGAAGTGAAAGGATCGCGCTCTATCTTTCTCTTTCTCTTTACTGAAGTGAAAGATCTGCTTTATTGTTCTGAAGGCAGCGAGTGCCCGGCACATCCTTTGCTGTGAACCAGAACTGATGTGGAGTCTGTAGAGAAGGCAGTCAATCTTGCCAGAGAAAACCATCTCATGTCTCGAAGGAAGAAGTATTAAAACAAAAACTGAACTTCAGAAAGCCACTAACTAGAAGTCATCCCAGTGCATCAAAGATCCTTATCCTTTTACTTATTCTTAATATTTTCTTTCCCTTTCCTCCACCCTTTCCCTTCTGTGTGTGTGTCTGTGTGTTCCATATAGGGAGTGGGCGAGTTAGGAAGGGGGTGTTGGGAAAGGGGTATTAGATAGTCAGTTTCCTCCGGGTGCTCCGGTTTCCTCCCACAAGTCTGGAAAGACGTGCTTGTTAGGTGAATTGGACATTCTGAATTCTCCCTCAGTGTACCCGAACAGGCTCCGGAGTGTGGCGACTAGGGGCTTTTCACACTAACTATTTGTGACACCAATAAAGATTATTATTATATATTTTAAAACAAAGGTTACTTACACCATGGGGGTTTTTCCGAGTGCGGACGTGACGAGAGGGAGGCAACTGCGGAGGGCAGAACTTGTTGAGGGATAAACTCGTCCACTGTAGGCTGGCTATTTCCCATGGTCTCAAACATTGCAGAAAGTTCTGTCACGTAATACAACAATAATTACACAAACCGCAAATAGACTCAAAATAGAGATCATTGCTACCCATTACTACACTTCAAAGAACTTTAAATGCCTATAAAGTGCTTTGGGAGGTCCTGGTGTTGGGAATAGTGTTATACAAATGGCATTTTTGGATCGTAACATGACCCAGCAATCACTTGGGACTCAACTACCCGGTGAGTGTGCTTGTGATAGGTATGCTGCTCAGTGCGTCTTTGGCTCTCTGTTCAAGATCAGTCTATTGTAGGGCGGCACGGTGGCGCAGTGGTTAGCACTGCTGCCACACGCCGCTGAGGACCCAGGTTCGATCCCAGCCCCGCGGCACTGTCTGTGTGGAGTTGACACATTCTCCCCGTGTCTGTGTGTGTTTCACCCCCACAACCCAAAGATGTTTAGGGTAGGTGGATTGGCCATGCTAAATTGCCCTTTAATTGGAAAAATAATTGGGCACACAAAATTTTTTAAAAATAAAATTAGTCTATTGTGGGATATCATGGGAATGCTGGATTCAGTGCTGTCCCCTTTCCTTCACTGACAGCAAGCAAGGCAATGTTATTGAGAGGGATTGCGGCATCCATGGGACCCGTGGAAGTACTTTTTGAAGTGTAGTCACTGTTGGAATGTAGGAGATGTGGCAGCCAATCTGTGTATAGGAAACTCCAACAAACAGCACGATAACAATAACCAGTTTCAGTGATGTTGATTGAGGGATAAATATTCGCCAGGAGACCAGGAGGAACTCCCTTGCTCTTCTCTGAAATAGTGCCATCACATTTTGAAATCCACCAAAGAGGACAGATAGAGCCTCAGGTCATCGAGGAAACAGCACCTTTGACAATGCACCACTGGAGTGTCAACTTAGACTTCAGTACTAAGGTTTCTGGAGCGAGGCTTGAACCCAGAGCCTTTTGATTCAGAGGCGGGTACCAAATGTGCCTCAGGCCAACCTCAGAAGCAGTGTGATATTTTTCACTTTCCACATACCAGCCATGTCTCTGGAAAATTGATTTTGTTTGTGCTGAGCTTTTGGGGCGGAGGCGTATATTGAACAGCGCTGGGACGTCACAGGCTCAGCTCATGCTTCAACAGATAATACACCCAAGGGAGGGATCTCAGCCTTGGCTAAAAACTTTTACCTTTCGATGCGCCATCGTGAGACTTCCCACAAATTTCAGAAATGGATGAAAGGAATTCATTCACTTGCTTCAGCGAGAGAGAATTATGGAGTGTTTCGAGAGGATAGATCGAAGGAACCATAGAGCATCCTTCAAAACCTAAACAAAATCGAGAAACAAAAATACAAGATATCTGCGATTAATAAATTTCACAGGATCTTAATAAACCCTAAATATAAAGGCACTGAAAGGGCTCACATCACAGCCAGCATTCTCCCAGGGCGAACGGATTTTGTTTTGTTATGAAAAGCAGTTGATGAGCCAAACCAAAACGTGACAGGCAAACGCAACAACACTGGACACTTAAAGCGAGAATCTGAATACGTATTGCAGGTATCAGAACTCTGCAGGGCGAAGGGTATTTCTGGTAAGTAGCAGCCTTAATATCTTGGGAGTAGTAAAACCCCTAAATTGAAGACGTTGGCGGTGAAAGGATGGATGGCCCAAGTCCCCATTGTTCTCTGCATTAGTTAAAACCACAGCCCTGACAAAGCAGAAGGGACTTTTAGAGGCCCACAGTTACTAACCTAGTCAGCTGGGCTCTCCCTCTGTACTACATGTGCTAGCTTGGTTAATACACTTATTAAAGTAGTGGAAAGGGGGTGTCTTCAGACACATGTTAGATGTACTTTTACAAACTTATGTGCAAGTTGTACATTATTACCTTGGAGCAAGAATCCCAATGTTGAACATGTAGACACGACAGTGTCTGTACACATGGTAAATCGCACCATATCTTACCGCTTAATGGGTAAAAGATCACCCGTTTGCCGGAATAATGGATAGGAACATGGTTAAATCTGGCTGCAATATATATAGAACATTGTACAGGTCGGTCAACTTTTGATTATAGTACAGACAATGCACAGTGCTCTCTGAGGAAGGGGCTAAGCCCGCAATTTAAAAAAATTATTATTTCACAAGACAGGGGCTGGTTTAGCACACTGGGCTAAATCGCTGGCTTCTAAAGCAGACCAAGGCAGGCCAGCAGCACGGTTCAATTCCCGTACCAGCCTCCCCGAACAGGCGCCGGAATGTGGCAACTAGGGGCTTTTCACAGTAACTTCATTTGAAGCCTACTTTTGACAATAAGCGATTTTCATTTCATTTCACTGGCCGAGTCAGCATTTTTATTGTCCGTTCCAAAGTGCCCCTTGAGAAGGTGGTATCGAGCCGCTTTCTGGAACTGCTGCAGTTCATGTGGTGTAGGTACAATGACAGAACGGCGATATAGATCCTAGTTCAATGTTAACGTAATATTTTCTCCTCCATTGTCTTATACACATGCCCTCTTTCTTTAAGGGATCAGGTTTGCAGTATTCACTCTCTTACTCTGTGTCTCTGGTAATATTGATCTCACTTGGGCAACGCAAGATGATACCATAGTTTAGGTTCAAATGTGAATTTATTTACAGCTAGGAATGATGGGAGTTTATTGTATATCTCACGTGGAGCTTTACTACAAACAGATTTTAGGTCACCCACAAAGAAAGCCATCCCTTTACTCGATTTTAATCTATTAATTAGTCCTGAGTTTAACACTTTGGGGAAGTGAATACAGCTGAAAAACATATGCCTATAAAAGGTCACGGCTCATAACGCACATACCAATAACATTCAGACTATCAAGGCATTGTGCTCAGCATATTTTAAAAACATAGCTTTGGTAGAGACTGTGTTTCTGACACATCAGATGCCGAGTGCTAGGGCAGATTCATTAATATTTCTGAAGGGTTCTGTTGCTTTGAGCAGGTCACTCGCAGGAATAAGAGCTGGAGAAGATTGAGAATATATTGGGGAACCCACACAATATTGATGATTTTAAAAACTGTTTTATGTTGACAAACAAAACCACAACTTTTTTTCTTTCATTTTCTATCTGGTCTAGGTGCCAACATATGTGAATCTGACACTTAATACAATGCCAAAAATCTGCTAAATATAATATTTAGCAAAAACACAACATAGTTTGATGATGCTAACTTCTTCTCCTCCCCTCCCAATTTATTCTCCGCTTATCCTTCACTAAACGCGTGAAAGTGACCATTCTTCCTGTGCGAGAATCAAAATGGGATATCAGCATGGTATTCAAATAGGGAGTGCATCACCGCCCACTCTGATCTTGACCTCAACCAACATTCACAACTGTGCGTGTACTTTCTAGCAGGGGTATCTGATTAGCGATCAGGCTTCAGGGTTTCCGTTTCCTCCTCCACAATATGTGTTGTGGCTAAATGGAGCACGCCTACGGCCACCCAGGCAGCGCAGCAGCAAACTCAGCACAATCTCCTAATTGAACCTGGGGCTTCTTCCTGGGCCTCACAGCTCAGAGCCACACTGGGGATTGAACCCCTTTAAACATCAAGGGGGGGGCAGCACGGTGGCGCAGTGGTTAGCATTGCTGCCTCACGGCACCGAGGTCCCAGGTTCGATCCCGGCCCCGGGTCACTGTCCGTGTGGAGTTTGCACATTCTCCCCGTGTTTGCGTGGGTTTCACCCCCACAACCCAAAGATGTGCAGGCTAGGTGGATTGGCCACACTAAATTGCCCCTTAATTGGAAAAAATGAATTGGGTATACTAAATTAAAAAATATATATATCAAGTCAGGGACTGGAATGCAAACAGTATTTAAGGTGTCCAATGGACTCGAGTTATACATTAAAAACTATAACAATAATAATAATCTTTATTATTGTCACAAGTAGGCTTACATTAACACTGCAATGAGGTTACTGTGAAAATCTCCTAGTCGCCACACTCCGGCGACTGTTCGGGTGCACAGAGGGAGAATTCAGAATGTCCAATTCACCTAACAAGCACGTCTTTCAGGACTTGTGGGAGGAAACCAGAGCGCCCGGAGGAAACCCACGCAGACACGGGGAGAACGTGCAGACTCCGCACAGGCAGTGACCCAAGCTGGGAATCGAACCTGGGACTCTGGCTTTGCGGAGCAACAGTGCTAACCGCTGTGCTACGGTGCCGCCTATCGTGAGTGCCTTTTAATAGGTATCGTAGCACAATGAAGATGGACCAATAAACCAGAGGCTTGGATTAATGATCTGGACACAGGAGTTTAAATCTCACCATGGCAGCTGAGGAATTTAAATGTAATTTAATAAACCTGGCCCCTCAAATTTAATTAAATAAAGCTAATATCCATAATGGTGACCTGATCATCATTAAAACATATCTGTTTCACTGATGCCCTTTAAAAACATCACTAAATTCCAAATCCAGTAAACCCATCACCAATGGAGGGCATTTACTGCTATTGCCATGATTGCAAATTAGAAATGAGAGCAGTTAGAAGGAACTGTATGGAAAGAAAACTATTCTTTAGCAATAAGAAAGCTTTGATCAATCGGCAAATTCTTTGGAAGGGGGAGTACGAATTAGAGAGAATTATCTTCTCTGGGATCAAGAGGGGAATTGGTCGCGTAAACCTTTGGGAGGAAAGAAAGATAGATTTAGAACATTGACTGATTAGTGATTTGAAATCAACAAACCAGAAGAGAGTGAAATGTTATTCAACTGAACAGCAGGAAGCAGGAATGCCTCATTACAGGGTTAGTGAGGATGAAAATGCTTCAGAACTGTGTGTAATTAAAACGTTTGGAATCTTTTGACATTTAAGGCAGAGCTAAAGGTTTACAAGTTAAGTCAAAGCAAATTATTATTAGCTGGTGGGGGCCAAGACTACAAACAGTGTGGCTCATCTCATTCAAGTCTCAGCTCTTAAAAGACTCAAAATTTACATACTGTCATATCATTCGCAACCTTGGGGTGTTCCTACAAGTGAAGTATTTTTGATGCAGCCAATTGCAAAGGCCAAAAGCAGCAACGCGATTGCGACCCGATAATCTATCCTAGTAATTTAAGGTTGAGGAAAATCATATTGACTCGGACACTGGGGAGAACTTGCTCCGTCTTCTTTGAATAGTGCTGTGGAATGTGGGTTCCGCCTGAGGGAGCAGTTTGGTTTGACCTCTCATCTGACAGGCCATCTTAGGACAGCACAGTACAGAGTCTCTGCCTGAATTGTGATGCTCAAGTCTCAAGAATGGAAGTCAAGCTCATGACCTTCATATTCAGAATGCTACCAACAACAACAACAAAATTAGCTCATTGTTCTTTTACTAAAAATGTAGAGTACCCAATTATTTTTTTTCCAATTAAGGGGCAATTTAGCGTGGTCAATCCACCTACCCTGCACATCTTTGGGTTGTGGGGGCGAGACCCACGCAGACACAGGGAGAATGTGCAAACTCCACACGGACAGTGACCCGGGGCCGGGATTGAACCCGGGTCCTCAGCACCGTAGGGAACAGTGCTAACCGCTGTGCTGCCCGAGCTCATTGTTCAAGGCCAACATTTTCTCTGGGAAATTAAGGGAAATGGGGAGTGGGCAGGAAAGTGGAGCTGAGCAGTTGAGTCACGGGGCTGGATTCTCTGGTCTCCCAACCATGTGTTTCCTGGCGCACCGTACTCGGGGGGGGGGGGGGGGGGGGGGGGATTCCCATTGAAGCCACCTTATGCCGCCCGGAAATCCGCTGCCGGGGATGTGCTGCCAGCGGGAGAAGTGAATCCCGATGACTGGAGAATTCCGGTCATGATTTCATTGAAGAGCGCAGCAGGCTCAAGGTGCCATTTTGTCTACTCATGCTACTGCTCCTGTCTCATGCTCTTATCCTATTTTTAAGAATATGAATCGGGGACACATCAGAATGTTTATGGGCACTAAGTACCGATACTTGAGGACAACCAATGCAAATGTTCAACCCTTGTGGTGAGTGTTCAAAGTTGAAAAAAGTAGCAGGTACGCGAGATAAGTCAAGAAGCAGCGATGAGGTGATAATAAACTGGCTAAAAATTTGTGGGCTGGAGGCGGACAGCCCATTGTAAGTGTGGAATTTCACAATTCGGAGAGTTGGCGTGACGGTGTGGTCGGATCACGACTTCAAATTGGAAGCGAAGAAGAATTATGTATTGCAGGTTCTGAGCGTCCCCCACTTTGGCTTCGCAATAAAACTATATAGCCACAAACAGAGAAGTGATAGATATATTTCTCAGCTACCATAAAATAGGATGAGACAGTTCTTTTAATAATATGTCTGAAATTGATTTCAGAGCGTCAGGCTGGTTTGTGATTAGAGGACACATGTTACTGTTGAGGTGAATTTTATTAGCTCTGGGAACTGAGCATGGCATCATTTAACTTACACCAGGGAAGACGTTAACAGGAGCGGTGGAATAACTGGGATTGTTTATATGGAAAACAACAGATGGTGGGAACTGCGTTATAATAATAACGAGCAATCCATCTAATAGGTGGTTTTGAGCAGCAGTTTGTTCGGGCTGCAATGGGCCACAGAGGATAGGGAAGTCTTCCACGAACAATTCCTAACAAAGATCTGCTAATCACTGTTTTGGTAACTGTTAGAGACAAAACATTTAACCACAAACAGGAAAGGGAAACTCGCTCTTTTTAGCAATTGATTCAAGTATGGCATGAGACAAGTCAGAGGCGAATCAAATGTCTCTTCACTTGTCTGTTTAATGGCATATAATCATGGGCAAGTAGAAGAATAATGTATATATATATTTTATTAAAGTCTCTTGGATCTCGCCCCCACAACCCAAAAGATGTGCAGGCTAGGTGGATTGGCCATGCTAAACTGCACCTTAATTGTAAAAAGATAATTGGGTACTCTAAATTTATATTTTAAAAAACGTCTGAGCTGTACACACTGGGAAGGTCCTAGATTTATTCTCTGGATGTTCTTGGCTTATAGTCATGGGGTAGGGATGCTACATTTCACCTCAGACATTTGACCTCAGCACCATTTTATAGTGAAACAAAAAAACAACCATGGTCCCTGGTCGTGACCACAATCGAATCACCCCTGCTGTAAAGAGTACGTGCGGTCACTGAAATGGGCAGGATTTCTGTTTCGCTGGGTTACCCCCATAATCGAACAATGCACTAATCCACAGTGACTAGACCCACATGAGGCGTGGAGCATTGAAGAAGATACTCCCCCCTCACCCCCCTTGATCCCAGGCACCATGGCCAAGTTCAGCTATCTTGATTGAGATTCCTGGTTTTAATATGCTTGCTTGCTCCCCCCCTTCTCATTTTGACCATGTATTCCGCCCCCCCCCCCCCCAGTTTCAGAACCTTCTTTTGTAGGTTAAAGAATAAAAATAGAAACACAAAAGATTCTCTTTCTTCGGTCAAAAAAATAAATGGAATAATCATTCTCACTTACACCAAGGTCTACAGGGCATGTTCAGAAAGGCAGACCACGCACCTCTAGGCGGGATGCTTCCTGAACTAATCTTCTCCTTCACATATCATGGATAAGAGCCAGGCTTTGTTAAAAACACAAAAGGGCAACTGTACAAGCTCTCATTAATAGCACAGTCATCCTAGATAGTTTCAACCCCAAAGCAAAAGGGAATGTAAGGAAGGCTTTCACCATTTGATTTTGCTAAACAAATTTACTACTTTAGACTATTTTTCAGCCGAACTAATTCAAGTTCAAGAAACATATTGGAGGTGTAGTGGGAGATCAATTGTTGTTACTAGGGTTCCAATGGCACTTATATAGTGTAGGGTCACACGTTATCCATCCAACAAGGACAGCAAACTGCCAAAAGGCGCTTCACAGGAATGTAATCAAACAATATTTGGCACGGAATCACATAAGGAGATAAAAGTTTGGTCAAAGAAGTAAGTTTAAGGAGGGCAGTAAAGGAGAAAGGTAAGAGTACGTGCGGTCACTGAAATGGGCAGGATTTCTGTTTCGCTGGGTTACCCCCATAATCGAACAATGCACTAATCCAGTGACTAGACCCACATGAGGCATGGAGACATATATAGAGGGAATTCCAGAGCTTAGGCCTGGGCAGCTGAAGGTACAGCCAGCGATTGTGAAACAATTACAATTGTGGGTGTACAAGAGGGTAGAATGGAAACCTGGACACAGCACTGTCAGCTGCATAGCACTAGGATGAAGCACGAGAGATACAGGTAGCTGATGGTGCTAGCTGAAGGGGTAATTGGAGATGATCAGTTTTGGTCAGGTTTACAATCTATTAGGGCGGCACGGTGGTGCAGTGGTTAGCACTACCACCTATGGCGCCAAGGACCCAGGTTCGATCCCAGCCCCAGGTCACGGTCTGTGTGGAGCTTGCACATTCTCCCAGTGTCTGCATGGGTCCTACCCCCACAACCCAAAGATGTGCAGGGTAGGTGGATTGGCCATGCTAAATTGCCCCTTAATTGGAAAAGAAATAATAAAAAAAGAGTGTTGATGAAGGAGTGAATCTTTTTTTTCCTGTCCTAGTTCACTCTCCCATATTTACTTCTGGAAGGTCTTTGTGTGGGACTTGTCGATAAGTACAGGGTTTCTGTATCCGTCCTAATCTCTCCTTCATGTTTGATTGTTGCATCTTGCCCGATTCTGTTCCTCGGATATGCAGGGGGCTGTTTTTCCGTGATATTGGTGCCATATAGATATAAATCCTTCATGTGTCTGGGTGTACCAGCAGCAACGATGCAGGTGAAAGGTGATCTCACTAGGGGTGGCACGGTGGCGCTGTGGTTAGCACTGCTGCCTACGGCGCCGAGGACACGGGTTCGATCCTGGCCCCAGGTCACTGTCCGTGTGGAGTACAGTCCGTGTGGAGTTTGCACATTCTCCCCGTGTCTGCATGGGTTTCATCCCCACAACCCAAACATGTGCAGGGTAGGTGGATTGGCTACGCTAAATTACCCCTTAATTGGAAAAGAAATAATTGGGTACTCTAAATTTAAGAAAAAAGGTTCCCAACCTATTCGATAGGATCAGTCTTTTCTTGGTCCTCTTTGCAGAGTTTGAGCACGGCTGCACATCAAAGCAAAATCAATCGGAATATCTCAAAGTTCCAAACAACATGGAGATGAATGGCCAATTAATCCGGGATTTTTTTTAGCCCTGTTTTTTTCCAATTAAGGGGCAATTTAGCGAGGCCAATCCACCTAACCCTGCACATCTTTGGGTTGTGGGGTGAGACCCACACAGGCATGGGGAGAATGTGCAAACTCCACGCGGAGAGTGACCTGGGGCCGGGATTGAACCCGGGTCCTCGGCGCCATGAGGCGGCAGTGCTAACCACTGCGCCACCGTGTCGCCCTTTTTAGCCCTATTGATTGTGAGAAAAGTGTTAGCCAAGGCTCTTCTGTAAGTAATAGTTTAGGATTCTCATAATCCATCTGATGAAGCTGACACAGACTTCTGTTACAAATTGCGGCCTTTAATAGAATGGCTTCCCTAGATTTTTGGGTCAGAGCTCAAATGCATCTAAACAAATCACTGAGTTACGCACTCACAGATCTTTGCTAATGGAAGGAGGACCCCATACTAGTTGAAGAATCAACACTGTGATTGACACCAAGAAGGGAAAAAAACATAGATATGGTAGAAAAAAAGATCACTGAAGAGGGAACCCAAATCTCTCAAGGGTACAGACATTCCTGATGGTGACTTACCTGTGGCAGAAGCTAATCGTCAGACGATAACAGCCAGAACAAGCTCCTTAAACATCCTCAACAATGCAATCACAAATAGCTGGTAGAGAAAGCTGATCTGTAATCTGGCAGGGGCTCGCAAATCGGGCTCCAAATCCCTTAACATCTTAGCAATATTCTACCTGCCACAAATCTACATTAGATGCATGGAATATCCGGGCAGCGATAAAAGGCTTCACGCGTCAACACATCTGAAATGTATAGAATTACCCTTGAGAGCTAATGGAGGCCATATTAAGTGAGATTTTAATTCACATAAAATCCATTCGCAGAGTTAAAATCAGGCCCAATGCCTCCAAATGACAGAAGACATTATTTACAGTTTCTTCAAACAATAAAAGAAAAAGTGAAACCCTCTCACTGTAAAAACGAGGGACTGGTCCATCCAACCCGTCTTGTGTATCAGGATACTGAAACTTCCCAACCAACCCAGAAACCACCACATCTCACCTCCACCGTGAGGCCAAGAAGAGATCAAAAGCTCCGGCCAATTATTAGTGGAACAAAGATGTAGAAAACTGCTTTCCAATTCCGTTAGGTGATTGAAACCAGCCTAGAAGATCACTCCGACCCTAATTCATGTGCTATGGTACCTACCTCTTGTTCAGGGTGATTTCTTTCCAAGTCAGAAACAGGTCCCGTTCTCACTTCAAGGAAGTTGGCGAATCAGCATTCGCCGCACGATCTAGCACCTGTTCCTCAGATGCACCATTCCCTGGGAAAAGAAGCACCTCCTAATATCTAACCTAGTTCTGCCGTTCCATAACTGGAGATTCGCAGAGTTATGCCCCCCGATCCACCCTAACCTATTTGGTTGAAGCAACTTCTCTACATGAAGACAATCTAATACTTCATCATGTTGTGTACCCCAATCAAATCATCCAAGTATAAGCTTCTGTAAAGTACAGAGTTCCAGCTCTTTGAGCCTATCTGGGTAAATAAGATGCTTTAAACTGGGTTTCCTCATGGTAGACTTTCGTGATATTTTTCCCTCCTCTCCTGGTACTTCGAGTCTTCCTAAGGTAGGGGTCCCTCGGTAGCAGGCTCCAGTATCACACAAAAGTGACCATTCTTTGCACATCCGTCCAAACAATGAGCATACTCGTCAGCTATGAAGGGGAATTAAAGCAAGCATTGTTCAACCCCCCCCCACCATATTCAAAATGGTCAGTTTCCAGTAATGGGGTGAAACAGGACACAATGATGAGTTGATCTTTCTGCTCCCTGGGTCAGGGGTGCTGGATAAAGCTACTGTCCCAACTGAGATAAATAGACAGCGTCACAGAGGGAAAAAAGGAAAATTGCTCGTAATATTTAAACAATGCCTGCCATCATTTCTAATTCAAAGAATCAGACAAAAAGTATCTACCATACTTGATCACGAGTAAAATGTTACAGTATAATAATTCAATTAACACTCACACGCACACAATTACTGCACTTTACAAGATTTGTACTAATATTACCATTCACAGGCTCAGTAACGAATAACTACTAACGCTAAGGACAGGCGGAGGTGAATGTTCATACCCTTGCACATTAAAACAAAAATGCGCTCAGAGCAAGATCATAAATACAGATAGCAAGTAAAATACACCAGCATGAAAGCCAACCAAAGAATGATCACGTCAATGTTAGTGCAAACCATTTAAAGCATTTACACTCCTCAATCTGATAAGCTGGGTTTAGCTCACATCAGATGCACAGCATTTGTGTCATGCATGCAGTCCTAAGCTGCCAGTAAGGAGGCGCCTGAGTGAAAACTGCAATAAAACCATACAACAGAAAATAATTATTCATGTACATCATAAACATATATCCATAAACACACAATTACCAGGACTCATTCCACATGCAACATAGCTTATTTGGCCAGGAGTGAGCACTCGTGTGTTCCACTGCAGAATTATTCTAGGTGGATAAAACTGCTAAAGGCTGCGGAACAATTTTAAATTGACTTGCACTGTCTCTTTTGCAATATGACAAAACTAAACAAAGCAAGCAGATTAATAATATGATTTTGAACCACCATTGGCCAAGTTCGCAGGAGATGCTGGTCCAGGTCGTGACCTACTCAGGGTTTATAATCAATGTAAAGGCTGCAACTCTACTCATTTTTTTTTTTAGGGGGGGGCGGTCTCAAATTTGTTTCCAGCGCTGGCAGGAAAAGAATGTCAAAAACACCAATTATCTTGATGTTGTTCCTGGCAGATTAGGGAAGGTAAAACTGTTTGCATTTACAAATTATCTCCTCAGTGCACACATCTCACCAGCTCAATGGATTTTGGAGGAGGTGGTAGAGTGGTGGCAACGTCCATGGACCAGCAATCCAGACGTTGAGGCTAATGTTCTGGGAAGACATGGGTTCAAATCCCACCACGGCAGCTGGTGGAACATGAATGCAATTAATAAATCTGGATTTTACAGCTAGTCTCAGTAACGGTGACCATGAGAACTAGCATCGACTGTTGTAAAGCCCCGCCTGGTTCACTGACCTGCCGTCCTTACCCAGTGTGGCCTACATGTGACTCCAGACCCACAGGAATGTGATGGACTCTTAACGGCCCACTGAAATGTTCAGCTCAAGGGCAATTAGGGATGGGCAACAAATGCTGGCCTTCCCAGCGATGCCTGCATCCTTCCAAATAAAGAGCAAGCAAGAGTCACGCAACTACTCGGAGTTCAAAATGCAAATGTAAATCCTCTCCCACTGGGCGGCCTTGTTGGTAAATGTTTGCCGAGGGCATTGCTGCATTGTGCAGCAAGCACAGGTTTACCTGCCTACTCCACTGTGGCAGTAACATCTGGAAATCAGCAATTCACTTGCCCATTTGATCAAGTGGGAAACAAGGTAGCGACACGGTAGCACAGTGGTTAGCACTGTGGCTTCACAGCGCCAGGGTCCCAGGTTAGATTCCCGGCTTGGGTCACTGTCTGTGTGGAGTCTGCACGTTCTCCCAGTGTCTGCGGGGGTTTCCTCCGGGTGCTCCGGTTTCCTCCCACTAGTCCCGAAAGACGTGCTTGTTAGGTGAATTGGACATTCTGAATTCTCCCTGTGTACCCGAACAGGCGCCAGAGTGTGGCGACTGGGGGCTTTCCACAGTAACTTCATTGCAGTGTTAATGTAAGCCTACTTGTGACAATAAAAAGATTATTATTATAGAATCATAAAATTTACAGTGCAGAAGGCCATACGGCCCATTGAGTCTGTACCGGCCCTTGGAAGGAGAACCCTACCTAAACCCACACCTCCACCCTATCCCCGTAACTCAGTAACTCCACCTAACCTTTTTGGACACTAAGGGCAATTTATCATGGCCAATCCACCTAACCTGCACATCTTTGAACTCTGGGAGGAAACCGGAGCACCCGGTGGAAACCCACGCACACACGGGGGGAACATGCAGAGTCCGCACAGACAGTGACCCAAGCCGGAAATCGAACCTGGGACCCTGGAGCTGTGAAGCAACTTTTTAACCACTGTGCTACCGTGCCCCCCAGGTATAGGTATTGAATGTTTACTCATCCTCACTATCTAGAGGAGAATAGATGGAAGTAAAAGAAATGAGACACACTTGAGGAAATAAACTCACTGGTAATACTTGGTAAGGTTCACAAACAGAAACTCAACCAAGTTTCAATGACCTTTTTCTGTGCGTACCTAACTGACCCAAACAGCGCCCCTTAGTCCCACACAGCAGCTATTCTGTAAGCTCGGAGTGAGACCACTAGCGTGGCGTCAAGTAAGCTGCTTTGTGCTGTGGGGCAGGGCTACCGCTCATGGATAAACGCTCTGCATGCTGAGTTCACATTGTCTGACACCAGTAGAACAGTCTCGTGCTTCTCACACTCATTAGAGGAGCTGGACGTGGCTTTTATTTCTGGAGGAAAATTGTCTGCCTGGAAGCTTCAGGAAACCAGATGAAATAAATGAAATGCTTTAGAAATAGTCAATGAAATAAATACTTGGAATTTGCACAGAAACAAAATTGGGCCGAATGGCAAGAAAGAGAGGGGGGGGGGGGGAAAGAAGGGGTGAGAGGGGTGGGGAGGGACAAATCTTCAAGGCTCCAGTTCATGTCAGAGAGATCCAGCTCTTATCCCAATTCTTTTTTTAATGAAAACACCCAGAGCAGGTCTATTAGTGGCAGGTTGCAAAACAGTGATTGAGGCAAGAGAAGCTTCAAAGAAATAATAGTTTCAGCATCTAATTAAATAATTTAGGCTTCGAAACGAGATGCTGTCTAATGTGGGATTTGTTTATGGGGACGATGTTGAGAGCAGTATGAAGGTGGTCGGAGGGGGAAACACTACCTTCCTTACCAGCAAGCTGCCTGGGACAAAGGAAAGGCAAATTGCACCAAAATGCAATCGCTGTTACGCTACGCTACGCGCCGCTCCATTTTGAAACGTGATGAAAAGAGAAGCCGTACTGGCTTTCTCCCAGACAACAGCTATCCTGAAGCCTGCATGCACTTAGGGCAGGATTCTCTGGTCAATGGGATTTCCCATTGAAGCCGCCGGGAAACCCTGGGGTGCACTGCCAGCGGGAAAAGAGAATCCCCATGGCCGGAGAATTCTGGCTTCAGTGTCCAACAACCATTTTGTTCAGAGATGGGGGGAGAGAAATTATTTCGATCACACCTTTTTTTCTCTAATTGGACCTTTTGGGTGCTACCTGTAGACAAATCTTCTGGCCATTGCACATTAATCCTCCCCGAGTTTGTGATTTACTTAAGGTGGCTTTCATTTCTCAGGGAGGCGAGTGCCAATTTCATTGAATTGGTGAAAGCAGAACCTTGCATTTGGAGTTAAGTAGGCAGAAGATATTCAGTAATGAATATAATGAGGAAGTGGGTCATACAATAATTGAATATTCATGAACATTTGCTGCCATTTTACACAAAACAGAGTATTAAATGTTACTTAGCTGTACACCAGATTTTTCTATATTCGCCTTCGCCAAAGCAATAAGAGATCGAGGGATTTACAGGAATGCCTGAAGTTGAGTTTTTAAATTGGGATAATATAACATTTTAAATTGGGATAAGTTAACACGTGGCTAAAGGAGTGGTGCGGGAAAGAGGGATTCCATTTCATGGGGCATTGGCATCAGTACTGGGGCAGGAGGGACCTGTACCGTTGGGACGGTCTTCACCGGAACCATTCTGGGACCAGTGTTCTAGCGAATATGATAAATAGGTTGGTCACAAGGACTTTAAACTAGCAAGTTGGGGGGAAGGGAAGGGTAAAGCTATGGACAATATAATGGTTAATGGAGATCAAGGCAGCAGGTTACGTGACAGGTTATTATGTAGAGATATGGGTTCAAAGACAAGGAAAATTACGAGAAAGGGTAAGAGGAAAAATAAATTGCGAAAAGTTACTGATCAAGGTGTTAGGATTCATAACAAAGACATAAAAAACAGCATAAGTGTACTTTACCTGAATGCTCGTAGTATACGGAATAAGGTGAATGAGTTGATGGCGCAAATCATCGTGAATGACTATGATTTAGTGGCCATTACTGAAACATGGTTAAAAGATGGTCATGACTGGGAGTTAAATATCCAAGGGTATCAGACTATACGAAAGGATAGAATGGACGGTAAGGGCGGTGGTGTAGCTTTGTTGTTTAAGGATGGCATCCGGGCAATAGTAAGGGATGATATTGGTGCTATGCAGGACAAGGTTGAATCAATTTGGGTGGAAACCAGGAATAGTAAGGCGAAAAGGTCACTGATCGGAGTAGTCTATAGGCCACCAAATAGTAACAGGATGGTAGGGCAGGCAATAAGCAAAGAAATAACGGATGCATGTAGAAATGGTACAGCGGTTATCATGGGAGATTTTAATCTGCATATCGATTGGTTTAACCAGGTTGGTAAAGGCAGCCTTGAGGAGGAGTTTATAGAATGTGCTCGGGATAATTTCCTGGAACAGTATGTAATGGAACCTACAAGGGAACAAGCGGTCCTAGATCTGGTCCTGTGTAATGAGGCAGGATTGATTAATGATCTCATAGTTCGAGATCCTCTTGGAAGGAGCGACCACAATATGGTGGAATTTAAAATACAGTTGGAGGATGACAAGGTCAAATCAAACACTAGTGTTTTGTGCTGAAACAAAGGCGATTACAATGGGATGAGAGAAGAACTAGCTAAGGTAGACTGGGAGCAAAGACTTCATGGTGAAGCAGTTGAGGAACAGTGGAGAACCTTCCGAGCGATCTTTCACAGTGTTCAGAAAAGGTTCATACCGACAAAAAAGAAAGTCGGTAGAAAGGGGAAAAATCGACCGTGGATATCTAAGGAGGTGAGGGAGAGTATCAAATTGAAGGAAAAAACATAAAAAGTGGCAAAGATTAGTGGGAGACTAGAGGACTGGGAAGTCTTTAGGGGACAACAGAAAGCTACTAAAAAAGCCATAAAGAGTAAGGTAGACTATGAAAATAAACTGGCTCAGTACATAAAAGCAGATAGTAAAAGCTTCTACAAATATATGAGACAAAAAAGAGTGGCTAAGGTAAATATTGGTCCTTTGGAAGATGAGAAGGGAGATTTAATAATAGGAGACAGGGAAATGGCTGAGGAGCTGAACAGGTTCTTTGGGTCAGTCTTCACAGTGGAGGACACAAATAACATGCCAGTGATTGATGGAAATAAAGATATGATAGGAGAGGACCTTGAGATGATTGTAATCACTAAGGAGGCAGTATTGGGCAAGCTAATGGGGCTAAAGGTAGACAAGTCTCCTGGCCCTGATGGGATGCATCCCAGAGTGTTAGAAGAGAAATTGCAAACGCACTAGTGATAATTTATCAAAATTCACTAGACTCTGGGGTGGTCCCAGAGGATTGGAAAGTAGCAAACGTGACACCACTGTTTAAAAAAGGAGGTCGGCAGAAAGCGGGTAATTATAGGCCGGTAAGTTTAACTTCGGTTGTAGGGAAAATGCTGGAATCTATCATTGAGGAGGAAATAGCGGGGCACCTGGAGGGAAATTGTCCCATTGGGCAGACGCAGCATGGGTTCACAAAGGGTAGGTCGTGTCTGACTAATTTGGTAGAATATTTTGAGGATGTTACCAGTGCAGTAGATAACGGGGAGCCAATGGATGTGGTATATCTGGATTTCCAGAAAGCTTTTGACAAGGTGCCACACAAAAGGTTGCTGCATAAACTAAAGATGCATGGCATTGAGGGTAAAGTGGTAGCATGGGTAGAGGATTGGTTAACTAACAGAAAGCAGAGAGTGGGGATAAATGGGTGTTTCTCTGGTTGGCAACCTGTAACTAGTGGGGTCCCTCAAGGGTCAGTGTTGGGCCCGCAGTTGTTCACAATTTACATAGACGATTTGGAGTTGGGGACCAAGTGCAATGTGTCAAAGTTTGCAGACGACACTAAGATGAGTGGTAAAGCAAAAAGTGCAGAGGATACCGGAAGTCTGCAGAAGGATTTGGATAGGTTAGGTGAATGGGCTAGGGTCTGGCAGATGGAATTCAATGTTGCCAAGTGTGAGGCTATCCATTTTGGGAGGAACAACAGCAGAATGGAATATTATTTAAATGGTAAGATGTTAAAACATGCTGCTGTGCAGAGGGACCTGGGTGTGCTGGTGCACGAGTCGCAAAAAGTTGGTGTGCAGGTGCAACAGGTGATTAAGAAGGCTAATCGAGTTTTGTCTTTCATTGCTAGAGGGATGGAGTTCAAGACTAGTGAGGTTATGCTGCAATTGTATAGGGTGTTGGTGAGGCCGCATCTGGAGTATTGTGTTCAGTTTTGGTCTCCTTACCTGAGAAAGGACATATTGGCACTGGAGGGCGTGCAGAGGAGATTCACTAGGTTGATCCCAGAGTTGAGGGGATTAGATTATGACGAGAGGTTGAGTAGACTGGGACTGTACTCATTGGAGTTTAGAAGGATGCGGGGGGATCTTATTGAGACATATAAAATTATGAAGGGAATAGATAGGATAGATGCGGGCAGGTTGTTTCCACTGGTCAGGGAAAGCAGAACTAGGGGCATAGCCTCAAAATAAGGGGAGGTAGATTTAGGACGGAGTATAGGAGGAACTTCTTCACCCAAAGGGTTGTGAATCTCTGGACTTCCTTGCCCAGTGAAGCAGTTGAGGCTCCTTCTTTAAACGTTTTTAAGAAAAAGATAGATGCCTTTCTAAAGAATAAAGGGATTTGGGGATATGGTGTACGGGCCGGAGAGTGGAGCTGAGTCCACAAAGATCAGCCATGATCTCATTAAATGGCGGAGCAGGCTCGAGGGGCCAGATGACCTACTCCTGTTCCTAGTTCTTATAATATCAATGGATTTTTCTTGCCCCCCTTCTCATCCGATTCCCATTGAGCTACAGCTCTGCAGATGACAAGTACCTTCAAGTACTTTAACCAAGTGATCACTTTCCATTGGTGAGCCCAGACAGAATGTGCTGATGGGTTCCTTGGTCACGGCGCACGCGATACCGCCCCAGAATATCTATGCAAGTGAACTTTCCGCAATTAGGCCGTGGAAATAACACAGAAGGGACAGCACAGAAACCAGCCATTCTGCCTAAGAGGTCTATGCTGGCATCTACGCTCTAGACAAGGGCTCCTCCCACTCTCCTTCATCTGATCCAATCAACATATCCTTCTATTTCCTGTCTACTTTCCCCTGAAATACATCTATGCTATCACCTCAACAACTCCATGTTGTAGTGAGTTCCACATTTAACCGTCCTCTTGAATTTCATGTTGGATTTATTAGTGACCATCTTTATATTTAAGGCCTCTCCTGTTGGTCTCCACAAGTGGAGGTATTGCCACATCTACCCCATCAAACCTCTTCTAACAAAATCTATCAGTAAGAAGTCTTACAGCACCAGGTTAAAGTCCAACAGGTTTGTTTCGATGTCACTAGCTTTCGGAGCGCTGCTCCTTCCTCAGGTGAAAATCTATCAGACCACCCTTCGGCCTCTTTTTTAAAAAAAATGAGACAGTAGCCCCCGACTGTACAGCCTATCCTGGTAGTTATAACTACCATTATTTAAAAAGACAATTTAGAGTACTCAATGTTTTTTTTCCAATTAAGGGGCAATTTAGCATGGCCGATCCACCTGCCCTGCACATCTTTGGGTTGTGGGGGTGAGACCCACGCAGACACGGGGAAAATGTGCAAACTCCACACCAAGTGACCCGGGACCAGGATCGAACCCGGGTCCCCGGAAGCGTGAGGCAGTAGTGCTAATAACCACTGCGCCACTACCATTATTTTTTTTTAATTTTAAAATAAATTTAGTGTACCCAATTCATTTTTTCCAATTAAGGGGCAATTTAGCGTGGCCAATCCACCTAGCCTGCACATCTTTGGGTTGTGGGGGTGAAACCCGCGCAGACACGGGGAAATGTGCAAACGCCACACGGACGGTGACCCAGAGCCGGGATCGAACCTGGGACCTCGGCGCCATGCGGTTGCAGGGCTAACCCACTGCGCCACCGTGCTGCCCTACACCACTGCCATTATGACTGACATTCCTGAACTTCACTCCAGCTCCTCCCTTGCCCCCTCTCCCATTGTAGAGCAATGGAGTGTAGCAGCGGCCTTGACTGAAATTTGATAACTTAGTAAGAAAATGCTAGAGACTGAACATAGAGCTTCTAGGTCTGCAAGGATCAATTATATAGTGACATTACCCTGAGCCATTAGGAGAGTTTACAAAAATCGTTCGCCCCTTAATATGTGACCTGCGTTCAGAGATTTGATGTAACACAGATGTCGGGTTCCCATGCTCCCATCTATATGGTTGTAATGCCATGGTTACCAGGCTGGATCAAAACCAATGCAGATATAAAAAGTGATTTACTTTGAATTAAACTCAGCAAACATTCCACTTAATAACTCATGCCTGAAATGGATTTAGTGTAGAATACTTCTTTCTGATTACTTTGCATTCACTTTGCTAAGTACTATTGATTTCAACTTAAAATTTGGAGGGCTGTGCAACTTTTTTGCGCTTTGGTCATTTATCATCAGTTTTGATTCCATTCCCTCTATTTTAATTCAGTGCTGGGGAGAAGAGGGGGAAACATTTTTTCATATTGCTCGCTAACAAATCCGTGCCGACAGTTAGCATTTAACATCAAATATAATAGCTCAAAGCTTGCTGAAAAAAAGAGCCAAGCACACAATCAAAATGAAACATAAAGCGTATCAGCTCCCTTCGCTCGAATGCCGCCAATGTGAACTGCAAGGCTGTGCCGCGGGACACCCCAAGTAGCCTACACACACAGTGCAGTGTCGGAGGAGGCGGAACACGGTCGCCGTTAACAACCACTTCTTCCAAAACAGACAACGCCTCATCGCTTCCACCAATTAAAAATCAGACTCGCAATTACCCAGAATTAAAGTGCAATTTTTCTTCATGCCGATATTTAGCTCTGGTGAGAAAACTGCAAACGCCACAGAAGAGGCTGGGAATACAGAAAACAAACAAGCCAACATTGTCGGTGCGGGCCTTCCGTCAGGGCTGTGACAGGCTCCCGGGGGGGGGGGGGTCTGCCACTGGAATGTTTGCTTGTCTTTTTTCTTTTGCATTTCCATCATTTTCTGTGGTGAAACAGCATCCCTGGGGTCTTGCAATCAGCAACATGCGATTGCAGAG
This sequence comes from Scyliorhinus torazame, assembly GCF_047496885.1. Lineage (NCBI taxonomy): Eukaryota > Metazoa > Chordata > Chondrichthyes > Carcharhiniformes > Scyliorhinidae > Scyliorhinus > Scyliorhinus torazame. The sequence continues at coordinate 6,744,163 of NC_092736.1, read as the reverse complement.
TGGTGAAATAGAAGGAATTTCAGTCGATGCACAGTCTGACTTTTAACCTGTAAACGTGCCCAACCACTGCGTTAGTAGCGAGGATTTTTCCATCCACCATTCAAAACCTAGCAAGCAGTTTCAGTTAAAAGACCTGCGCGGGTGGTGGTGGTGGGGGGGGGGGGGGGGGGGGGGGGGGGGAATTTACTTCCCCCATCGCCCCCTCCGATTTTGTCTTGGCTAAGCTCAGTTGGGTCCAAATCTGCAAGCTGCGTCATAGCTGCAATGGCCTGAAACAAGATTCATCCACAGTCAACCATGCAGCAGTAAGGTGCAGGTGATACCGTAGAGGCAGTTGATATCATCCTGCCCAGAGATGAGCCAGTTCTTGAAGAGGCGAATGTGATACGAGCACTGGTGGAGGTGCCGGGCCACGACACCATCAAGGGCCACGTTCTGTGCAAAACTGTAATCAGCTGAAAACCTCCTCAGCAACTGTGCCACGTGGTGATTGTCCAGCAAGTCTAGGGAACGGCATCAGTAGAAAGAAAAAAAGAACAAAGTAAAAACACCAGCAAAAAAAAAAAGGAGGACACAAGTTACCATCATTATTACCACTTTAAGGAAAAGGCATTTGTAAGAATCTGAAACAGCAAAGAAAAGAATGAACCCAGACGAAGACAGAGCGACAATGACCTGCTGATCTCAACCCTGACCCAAAAGAATATACATTAATATCTCTTATAAGCAAAAATCGGAAAGAAAAAGATACTTGCATTTATTTACTGCCCGATTATGTCATCAAAACATCTCAATGCGCATCAATTGTTTTTGGTGCAGACTTATATAGGTAAACATAGCAATCGCATTACCGTCTAGATCCAAAAGTCAACCATGCTGGTTGATGGACGAATACTGAACATCCATTTTTCTTTTCCAGTGCCTTAAGATCTTTCCACACTCGACTGAACAGACAGATGGAGCCTCCAGTTTAACATCTCATCGGATAGATGGCACCCATGGCATTGCAGAGCTCCCCTGGCACCGCACCAAAGTGTCAGTCTGCTTTTTGTGATGCTGATTGAGGGATGAATATTGGCCAGCATATTGAAATAGTGCTGCAGGAGCTTTCATACCCGTCTGAAAGCCGACTGTCCACTGCGGAGGAGGAGGGGGAGGCGGAGGAGGAGGAGACGGTGGGAGAGAACCTCCAGGTAGTGGTATTCCCAGATACCTGCTGCTCTTGTCCCTCTAGATGGTGGCGGTTGTGGGTTTGGAAGGTGCCGCCTAAGGAACCCTGGTGCGCACAGCTGCCAATGTTCGTCGGTGGTGGAAGGACTGAATGTTTGTGGAAGGAGGAGCAATCAAGCTGCTTTGTCCTGGATGGTGTCGAGCTTCTTGAGTGTTGTTGGAGCTGCACTCATCCAGGCAAGTGGAGAGTATTCCATCACACTCCTGAGATGTAGATGGTGGATAGGCAGGGGGGGGGGGGGGGGGGGGGGGGGGGGGGCGCAAGTGAACGAAAACAAATGGTGTAGCGTAACGACGTTAGATGAGAACATGATTAGTTACAATCTGTGCAACCATACCCTGGTGCTACATTCAGAAGGGGAGAAATTTGGGCGGGAAGGGATGTATTAACTTGTGGAGCAAAGCCCATGTTTAATTGATGCAGTTATCTGGAACATCGGGCTCATAAGTAGAACAGAGTTTTAAAAAAAGTTCGAGAAGTGTGAGTGAGACAATTTGAACAATTGAGAGGTATGCAATGCACACTTCCAAGTTTCACTTTTCTTTAGTGCTTCGAGTGTGAAAGTGAAAAGAAGGCACATGCAGACTGGGAGAAGACACTGCATATGATTAAATGAGAGAGGAGTGATAGGGGATCTCGATGACTTTGCTGATGTAACATATTCAGCAGAACACCATTTCCGAGAACAAATCAACCATTGTATCATAAATATCTGAACCAACTTTTCTCAATCTATTCAATGCAGCGACAATTGCTGGGGTGTTACATATATTTTCTGCCTCCTGTCTTAGATATATGCAAGAGAAAATAAATGGGCAGCAATATACTCAAATTGCTTACCGAGTTTTAATTTCTACTCTTGTGCAATTGTTAGCTTAATTTTATCTTCTGCCTGGTGCAAAAGTTGTGTTCGAAGTTCAATTATTTTTCTTGTTTTAATCCCTCCTCGGCCGAAGGCACCATCTTATTGGGATACAGTGATTTAGCCTCCAGCGCCCCTCCATTACTCCACCTATATTGAGAGCCTGCCCCCGTCACAAGAGATGTATTTTTAAAATCAGATGTCACTGGAAGGCGGAACTAGAGGTTCAATCGATTACTGCCCATCCCACTCCCCCCCCTCTCCACCCCTCCTTCCTATGTCATCGATACCGATTGTAAGTCAGCAGAATGGCCTCTTCGAGCAGGAGTTGATCCTTATTGGTGACCTTCGCCACCAAGGACCCATTTGATAGTAAAACCTGGCCATGCATCTCGAAACCTGCAAAAGATAGTCAAGTTCTCTGATGGTTAGCTGGACAGTGAAGTGAAATCAGGAGGTGGAGATGGTTGCCAGTCAGAGGTTTTGCAGCTGGTGAAATGGAGTGATTGACAGGTACGATTGCTATTCTAAACTGATGGAGGTTTCATCAAAACGAAGAGTCATCAACTTAAGAAAAAAAGGTTAAGAATGTGTGGATTTTTTTTCCATATTAAATCATGTTAAAGATTTCGGTGTGGCGATGCTGAAGTAATGAAAAAAATAAAAAGGGGGGGAAAAACAAAAATTGAGAAAAGAAAGATTGGAGTGGACATTTAAAAGATTTTAAAAAGCACAAGTGCATTTAAGAACCATGCAAAAAAAAAAAAAAAAAAAAATCAAAAAGTTAAGATTGTAAAGGATAATTGAAAAGAAGCAAACATACCATTAGTCGGATGCTTTGCAAACGAGACAGAAAATCTTTTAACGGCTGGCATAGATAACATTTCTGAGGAAACAAAAAGGACTGAAGTTAAAACTAACACTGCAGTTTTAACGCAGAACGTCCCACATCACATGAGCGGGTGGTGACTCCTGAGAAGAAAGATGCAACCCCAATTCTTTCACATCGGGGCCTCCTGTTTAAACATTCTCCCCCTTTGGTGGTGCTGCTAGGGGAGAAGGCTGGATTACCAGCTGCCCCTGAACTTAACTATTAGGAGGGATGTTTAGAATGCATTAAGGCTGACAATGCATCTTTTTCTACGTCTATCCAGCCAAACGTTCCCGCTGTGACCTGGCATAATCCTCTTCCTTTAGGGAATGGACGCAAAAGCCGGTTTTGAGTATTGAAAGTCCTATGCCCAAGATTGGGGGGAGGGGGGCAGTTCAAAATGTAAACAGGCTCAAAAGTATAAATGGGTACTTTAAACAGCAGTTTCCACATGCTATATCTGAAGAGTCAGGTTTCCTTTGCGGTGCCTGGTATTGGCATGTCAACTGTATTGAGAATGGTCAGACCTGCTACACCTTTATACTCAAGCCGCAGTTCTGTATTTGGTATACCGGCAACGTAGCTTGGTGTTGACAAAACTGAAATAGCTCCAGGGAATGGTTTCGTTCCAGGCGCAGTACAAAGTCTGCCTTTCAGCAAAACAAGGTGAAATTAAGGCGTCCCTCCTAGCCCATCATTTTACTGTTATGGACTGTCCCATTTGCTTCCCATAAAGTAAATAAATAACTGCCTTGCTGCAGAACGACACTAATTGCATGCATTTGAACCACTTGTGCAGAGATCTGTCACTCCATGGGGAAGGTGAGTAGAGGCCAGTCTCACCGTTTGTCCCTTTGTCATTAAGACATTGGCAGTGTCACTGCAATAGGAAGGCAGCTCGAGTTGCCTAGACCTGGCACTGAGTCAGCGACAGTAAACACCACTGAATTTTCCCATGCTCTCACAGGAGAGCTCCCAATGTAAATCCAATCTTCATGGTAACTTACGATTCCTTGAGGCATCTTCTGAAGCAGCTAATCAATTAGTGTTAACATCTTTCATTTACTGGAGACTGGAATAAGAATGAGAGAGAGGGCAAAACTGATAACTGCATATTTTCTCCATGACTGGAATGATCGCTACCAAATGTGTTAGGTTGCCAAGCGTAGAACTGTGGACAAAATGAGCGGGATGATGCAATAAAAAATAATGTAGAAGACAACTCGGACTTTGACACGCACCAACAGACCAGGCCACTGGCTAGCACGAAAACTGAAGACGGAAATGCTCAAACTAACCCCAGTGCAGAGGAGTTTTACTGTTAGTGGTTACCCTCTTCTGCTGACTCTTGCTGAGATACCATCTCATGGTTCCCATTGTCAAGTGACCGGTTTTAACAGTCTATCTAACGAAAGGGGGTGTCACAGTCGAGTTGACCCTCTTTTTGTCCAACGGCCTCCAGGCAGGTGCCCAGTAAGGCACACACACACACACACACACAACCTAACACAAGTGCACGTAGACACAACATACAGATTCCAGTATTAATGACTGAACAGTGATCAGCAGTGTCCCCCCACCAATGCTCATGGAGGATAACCGTGGCGCCCCTACCGCTGCCCTAGATTTGATCCAGCCCCAGCGAGCACAGTATGGACCAGAGATTTAGTGCGGCTCCGCTGTTAACTACATTAATCACCTGACCTACTCGACTTGGTGAGCACAGCTTGTGCAGCAATCAGCCCTAAATTTTCCACTCCAGCCAGAATTTACTGGAGGCTGGATTACAACCATTACCGATACACGGATCTTTAATCATTCACTTTGAAATTCAACTTCAATCCATGCCCTGAGAATGGAAAATCCCGTCAGGGATTAAGAGTTGCCGAGCCGGTCAATCAATCCACATTAATATTATTATTGCTTCTGATGATGAATTGCTTTGCAAAAAAAAAAAAAAAGTTTGCACAGTATTAGAGCTTAAGCCAAATTGGATATGTTCCCTGATTTCTGGGTTCAATAGGTTCACCTGTCAGTGTGAGTGAGCTCTGTAAACCCGCTCATCACCTGCTGGGTAGGAGCTCGAAGCGCTTAAAAAGATCCAAAACATTTTAATCAGAAGGGCCAAGAATCCGAAGGAGGAAGATGATAAAAAAAAACACAACTTTAGAGCTTTATGAAGGGGTGGCAAAAAAGCTGCAGCGTCACAAAGGGATAAACTTAAGAGAAAGCGCAGGTAAGAAAGAGAGGGAAAGGATGGCAGGTATACTGCAGACGTTTCCTTCTCCAAGGTCGCAAAAGTGTAAAATAAAATATCCCAGACACACATTTCTGTTGCCCTGTTCCAAGTTATTAATCAAGATGAATTTTGCAGTTACCCTTACTGATGGCTTATATCCTATGATTTAGCAAAGCCAAGCTTTAAAGTCAGTGTGTGTTTTTAATTAGTGGAAGGTTGCAACATTACAATCAGCTTTCGGGAGCTCAAACTACCACTTTTTAAAGATGGGGTTTGCAGTATAATTATCCCACGTGCGCTCGTTGAAGGGTCTAACACAGCTCGGCACACCTCTCCCTGTCGCACAGTTGCTTTCCTCGGTCATATTGTCTCCATGGGTGTGTAAGGAAGATCAAGTCAAGCCCAAAACTGCAGTGTACAACAGGCCATGCTTTACAGGGCACGAGAGTTGGCATCAGCATTTCCTGGAGGAGTGAGGCTCCATCTAAAAACATACATTTACAAAACAAACCTGCTAAAAACTATTCACGTGTTTTAGCTGACAGCAAGATTTCTTGATTCCTCGGTTGTTATACCAGCACAATTAAGACTTTGCCATTATGTTGTCAAAATTGGACATAGCCTATGTAGCAGGGAGACTTTCCTTCAAACCCTTGAACAATATGTACCACTACTGCAAAGTGTGTGCAAGTTTAGCACAAAGGAGAAGGCAAAGGGTAACTCATGACAGACCAAAAAAAGAGTTATATCTCACCTGCATACATTACTTAAAGCATCTGCACAGTGTAAATAATGATGGGCAAACTTTATCTTGCAGCGGGAGCCAGCAGAATCCATTTCCATTGGCAGCCAAAACATCTTTAGCTCTATTTAGTCTATCTACTAATGTTTGCATTCGTTTATTCAACTCAAGCATCCTGTACACTGTCAAAACAATAGATTACAGTTTTTCACGAACTGAAATACCAATATCTGCATATGATTAGAACCAAGTGATAATGAATATTGGACACGAATTAGTGAGACACTGCATAAACGAGATGTGTGTGAATGCAACAGGAGTCAATGGCTGCCTTGCGAGATGGCATTCCCCGTTCCTGCATTCCTGACACATCCATAATATACTCTCCCGCTGAAACAGTTTGAAATATCTTACTAACAGATTGTCAAACGTTCTCACATGGCAATCAACAAAACGTCAAGCTGGCAAAACAGCTTACCTTCCCCAGGAACAAGTGCGAGCCTGTAGTATAATACAACAGAGACTGGCATATCGATTAATTTGGAGACAATTAGGGGTGGGATATAAATGCTGCCAGTGACACCCAAATCTCAGGAATGAATAAATAAATTTTTTTAAAAATCACTTCGTTCATTATAGATCTCAGGACCCACTTGAATTTTATCATATTTCAGCTTAACTTTTGCTCTACTTAAAACAAATATTAAGCAGGCTTTGGAAATGCGGGTAACACAATCCTACACCCATGCAAACACACATGCATCAGAGTTCTTATAACACAGGGAAGAAATTGGAAACTGGCAGTATAACTCTGGTCAGTTGGCTCCACATCGCACTTTGCAGGCACCAGTGGCAAAACTAGACCCTGACATTATCAAATATTATTATAGTAAATTTTCTGCTTGCTCCTAGCCCTTGCATCTCAAGAAAGAGTCACCACTTAAGACTATCAGTCGGACTCTGTATCCTGCTGACAGTGAAACCGATTACTCAATTGATTGGCGAAAGAGACTAAATTATTTTTATCAAGCTCTAAAATACACATTCACTAATTCAGTATTTAATTCAGTGAACCACAGAGCTGATTACTCTTCAAACTGTATAACCGTGAGGTTCCGTTTCTTCATTCCTTCCCTCCCCTCCAGTGCCCCACTTGCTATCCTGAAGGCAGACTTTTTTTGCAGTACAGTACCAAGGTCCCCTTGGCCAAGTAGCCAGTTTCCACCCCCGAGCTGAGGTGGTGACCCAATAGGTTATTCAACTGGAAAGGCCATCGAGGCAGAGCCTGTAAACCAGACCGGAGTCAAAACGTAGGAGAATGATGGTCGACTACAGAGCATCCAAAACGCTAGCTGAGGCCTTCCAGCTCGACTAAGCATTAGGGGTTGAGCCTAAAGACCTTCATTCCATTTCACAGCACATTTGACAGCGCAGCCAGTTGTAGTCCGCAGTTTGTGGGAGGGCCTGATCGATTGATCAGTTTCCTGCTTACCTTTCTCAAAATGTCCTTCAGTTAATTAACCGCTGGCAATTTAAGAGATAATACCACGTTGACCATAAAACAAGGGGGCTCTTTCTATGTGGCCATGCACCAAAGGTGAGATAATGCTCAGAAACAGCTATGGCAATTTAAGACATTACTGGAAGCTCTCAGCAAGTTATTTCTAAAAGATACTGATTAGTCGATGCACTAACTAGATCGAAAAGCGTTTTGGGGAAAATATTGTCACAATGTGTGTTATTGCTATATTGTACCATTGAATTCAACTGCCCTGCTGTTTTATTGGAGATATTTAATGTAACTGGGTCAACGCTTCTTAAAATTGTATGCGGGGAAATTGGATATGCTGCTCGTATCATATCACCCTGTGTAATTGTGTGCTCACGTGATAATATCACACAGGGTTGGAGTACAATCAGGGAGGAGCTACTGGCTAGGAGTTGAAAAGTCCCTGGTAATTTTTTTAATCCACCTCCCCTCCCTAGAATAAGATGTTTCTACTGAAATAATGAGAGTAGTCTAAAGATGCAGCATTTGGATTTCTCCCAGCATTGTCGAAGCAGCAAATTGAAAACAATTCTCAACAACCTACCATCCTTCAGAGAAAAGTAACTGGAGCCACTTTTTCTGCGGTGCGAGCGGGCGTAGTCTTGGAGGTTAGGGGCACTAGAGGAGCCACCAAGTACTGTGGTACTGAACAAACCAGCACACTGGGAACCTGCACACGAGATGGTTAGGCGTTAGGTCCAAAAAAAAAAGATTTAGTAACAATTCCCCATGCTGCATGCCTTTTTGAGATGCAATACACATTCATGCAGGACAGACGAGAGATCATTTTTGAAACAACATCCAGAAACATTACAGAATTTCAGTCTGAGAAGTTAGAGATCATGTTAGCTGTTTCTTTATATTTTAAAAGTGAAGGTAAACTTCATTCATTACAGATGTCCAAAAACGACTGCACCCACAACCAGTCGCCAGACCTTTAACCTTCCCAGTGTTTCACATTTGTTTCAGCTCAATACGTTCGCCAACCAGAAAGCCAAGAGCAGATGCACTGAATCGGTACATATGGTCCCTCATCATGTTTTCACCAGCTATGCAGACAGTAAACAGTTCAGCAACCAAACCAAATCTATACCTTATAGGAACAGGAGTCGTCCATTTAGCCCCTCAAGTCTGTCGCTAATCAAAGTTGATCTATACCTTAATTCCATCTAGCCACCTTGGGTTCATAACCCTTCCTACCTTTTATTAACAATTATCTATCAATCTCAGTTTTGAAATTTCTAATTGGCCTCTTGCCCTTGACAGCTTTTTGGGGAGAAAGTTCCAGATTTTCACTACTTTGTGCGTGGAGAATTGCTTTCCAACATCACCCTCACGTGGGCTAGCTCTAATTTTAAAGTGATGCCCTCTTGATCTGCACTCCCTCGCCAGGGCAAATAGTTTACCTCTATCTACCCTATCAATTCCTTCCCTCTTCAAGTGCAGTGTCTTGTTAGTATGTGAATCCCTGGGTCCTGATGGTGTCTGGTTCCTTGGGTACAATGCCCTCCGGCAGCTCACCCTTGAGGCCATCCCATGAGCTTCTGCAGCTGTATAACGAGGAGCGTGCAAGATGATCTAAATCCTGACATCACTCAATGGTCACTTTTTGGCAGTGGTCACAAAACAGCAAGCAGTATTGGGAGGGACTACGCGGAACATGAAAATTGCCGGTCCCGTAGAAGAGTCATTTGACTCAAAACATTAACTGTTTCTCTCTCCACAGACGCTGTCCATCCTGCCGAGTTTTTCCACCACTTGGGTTTTTAGTTCAGACTTTCAGATTCTGAATTAAAACTGTCTTCTCCCTTTTCAGGTTTGGCTGTGCCTGCTTTTTATAACACTGCTATTTATAACACTTTACAAATTAACACATTTTGACAAAAGACACATTGTTTTAATAAATGCTGTGTAAAAAAATACGGCTAAAAGAAAACTAGGGCATGATTTTTAAAATAAAACAACTTTATGACGCGAATGATTTAATATTTGAACTGAAGTGGTGTAAAAAGAGTCAAAGCATGCTCTGCAATATAATGCAAGCTGTAATCTTACAATGCCCGTTTCTCAACTGGCCCAAGGATAGCAGGAGACATCATTTGGAATAGCGTGACTGGCACACAACGTCCTATTTTAAAATCCCACTTCTTGATGTCATGTATTTCTATCAACCTTTTACACTGTAAACTTCCATGTCAACATGTCCCAATTGATTTTGACTAATATCACAATGTAGTTACAAGATCTGGCCACTAGCTGGACACATGAAGGGAGTTTGTGATGCCTCACCCCAACTCCAGTCACCATCTTGCGCACATACACAGATATAAAAATGTACTAATTATTTCAACAGCCATTAATTAAAAGTTATGACAACAAATGATATTTGGTATTAATTTCTGTAACTCAAATTCTCAGTTTTGTAAATCTAGTTTATTTGATAACAACAATAACATCGATTTCTCCTCTCCAGCAGTGCTGGTTCCTGATGGTATTGTTTCACAGGTGAATCCAGCTCTCTGGTACTTTGATCACAAAACCCAGATGCCGAGAATTATCTAGTTATTCACCGACGAGAAGCGTCACAATTTGAATTTGTCCTCTATATGTCACACAAGCATTTCCAGCCGTGATTGACAGGAGTGGGAACTTTGCTTGAATTTTATCCCCTTCTCCTCCCCGCCCAATTGTAGATCAGCTAATTTGCCACTAACGAGGACAGAACAAAGGATGTTCTTTCCTGTCTGACTTAATGCCACTTACACAAGTGAGCAATGATTTGTGGGCTGAAACCTGTCAGTGGGAAACAGACAACTTTAGCAATACTGAGGTTTAGACAACATAGACATAGCAAAATCCTTAAAATTTGATATTTTTGCAAGATTCCTATCCCAAGAGGAACAGGTCCAACAGTAAAATGTATCTATTGTGACAGCATGAAATTCCTCAGCTATTTTCTTCTTCCGCCTGCAGACTATTTGGCCACCCAAAGGACAAATAAAAAAGCGGCTTCCAATCTATTAGCTGTATGGGAGTTGTCATGCGAGAGTGCCTTTAAGAACTGGATGTTTAAGCAATGTACCTTTAAGAAAACAGTGATGTCATAGAGTGGGTGGAGCTCAGCTTAGTTCAGCCATTTTGCAGTTTGGTTTTGCAGTTTGAAAAGTGCCTGGCTGGTTTTGCTGAGAGCAGTTTAAAAGTAGAAAGCCAGTTTGAGACAGCAGCTTGAGAAGTTCTGGTTTGCTGTGATCTGCTAGAAGGGAGAAAGCCAGGTTTGAGAAAGCAGCTTGGGTGTGTCTGTGGGTTTCCAGAGAGTTTGCAGGAAGAAAGCAAGGTGCTGGAGCTGAAGTCAACCAAGCTAATATATCTCTGCCATTCTACAGAAAATATATATATCCTTTAACCTGATGTGATACTGTTTAAAGGTGTTAAGTCTCTTGGAAGTTTGAAGGAACATTTTAAGGAGTTATTTACTGTTGCAATATTTTCTGAGTTATCTTTGAAGTAAGGGGTGTTAAGAGATCCAATGTTTATTTAAGATGTTAAGTTGAGTTCATGGAATAAACAGTGTTTTGTGTTTAAAAACCCACGTGTCCATAATTGTAATCCCACACCTAGGGAAAAAGCCGTGTGCTAGGAAAAGCAACAAATACATTAAAGGGAGAGGTTGGTTGAACTCCATGATACATTTTGGGGTTCTGAAAACCCCTCGCCCATAACAATTGGGGGCTCGAGGGGGATAAAAGTCTATCTATTGGATTGGCTTTTGTGAACTTAAAGACAGTGAAAGATTGTTGCTTTTCCGGTGTGGTATTTTAGTTTAAGTGGGGAGAGTGTTGTGAACAATGGCTCTTTCAGAGGCTCAGAAATGAAAAGCAGACTGTTAGATTTGCCAAGAACATTGCAGTTAACATTACCTGACAAAATGCGAAAAAGTGAGATAATTATGGCGGTGGTTAAGCATTTAAAGTTGTCTGAGATAGCGTTTGACTCATTGGAAATGGCAAAAATTCAGTTGCAAATCAAACAAATGGAACATGAGAAAGAATTAAAGCGGCTGGAATACGAGAGTGAGAGAGAAGAAAAGAAAGAGAAAGAGAGAGAGAGAGGAAAAAGAAAGAGAAAGAGAGAGAGAGGAAAAAAGAAAAGGAGAGAGCAGAAAGGAGAAAAGAAAGAATAGCCCTAGCAGAACAAAAAGAAAAAGAAAGGGAGATACAGATCATGGAAAAAGATAAAGAGAGGGAGTTTAAATTTCAGAAAATGGCCATGAAACATGACAATCAGTTAAAATTGGCAGACGTAAAGGGAAAGGTACAGTTGGATGATAGTGATGAGGATAATGAGAAAGAGCGTCATAGTCGAAGGCTTGGTGGGAATCTATTTAGATATGTCCAAGCTTTGCCAAGGTTTGACGAGAAGGAAGTGGAAGCCTTTTTCATTACATTTGAGAAGGTAGCTAAACAAATGAAATGGCCACAGGACATGTGGGTGTTACTGATTCAAACAAAGCTGGTAGGTAGAGCTAGCGAAGTGTTTGCATCACTACCGGAGGAGGTATCTGAAACGTATGAGGAGGTGAAGAAATCCATCTTAAGTGCATATGAGCTAGTGCCTGAAGCTTACAGACAAAGGTTTAGAAATTTAAGGAAAGAATTTGGTCAAACATACATGGAGTTTGAAAGGATCAAACAGAGTAATTTTGATAGGTGGATAAGGGCTTTGAAAATAGACCAAACGTATGAAGCTCTCAGAGTAATTATACTTTTGGAGGAGTTTAAAAATTCAATTCCTGATGTAGTGAGAACTCGTGTAGAAGAACAGAGGGTTAAAACTGCGAGATTAGCAGCGGAAATGGCAGATGATTATGAATTAGTTCATAAATCAAAGATTTGTTTCCGACATCAGTTTCAGCCGGTGAGAGATAGAAACTGGGCTGCGATGGACACGGAGAAGGCCTTTGACAGGGTGTAGTGGGAGTATCTGTGGGAGGCGCTAGGCAGGTTTGGATTTGGGGAGAGATTTATAGGGTGGGTCAAGCTGCTGTATCAGGCCCCTGTAGCGAGTGTGCCCACAAACCGGCTAAGGTCGGAATATTTCAGGCTGCACCGGGGGACGAGACAGGGGTGTCCCCTGTCCACGTTGCTGTTTGCCCTGGCAATCGAGCCATTGGCCATTGCACTCAGGACTTCGGGGGATTGGAGGGGGCTGGTGCGCGGAGGTGAGGAGCACCGGGTCTCCCTCTACGCAGATGACCTGCTGTTATATATTCCGGACCCGTTAGAGGGAATGGGGGAGGTCATGCGGATCCTGGGGGACTTTGGGAGGTTCTCGGGGTATAAGTTGAACGTGGGGAAGAGTGAGCTGTTGCTGGTCCATGGTAGGGGCCAGGAGGAGAGACTGAGGGAGCTCCCGCTCAGGATAGTGGAGAGGAGCTTTCGGTACTTGGGGATACAAGTGGCCAGGAACTGGGATGCCCTGCACAGGCTCAACTTAACCCGGCTAGTGGAGCAGATGGAGGGCGAGTTTAAAAAGTGGGATATGCTCCCGCCTTCCTTGGCAGGACAGGTGCAGACTGTGAAGATGAGGGTTCTCCCCAGGTTCCTCTTCGTATTTCAGTGCCTCCCCATTTTCATCCCCAAGTCCTTTTTTAAGCGGGTGAATAGGAAGCGGTGTGGGGGTGGTTGGAGGCGGCGTCGTCTCCAGGTAGGTTGGGTGGGGGGTATCAAGGCTGGTATAGGGCAGGTATTAGGAGGGTGGGGGACCTGTTTATAGATGGGGTTTTTCCCAGCATGCAGGCGCTGGAGGAGAGGTTCGGCCTAGGATAGGGTGGTGTCTGGCGTCTGGGTAGGAGAGGGGAAGGTGTTGGACATATATCAGGAGCTGCAGGAGGTAGCGGAAGCCTCAGTGGGGGTGTTAAAGGATAAGTGGGAGGAGGAGCAGGATGAGGGCCTGTGGGCCGATGCCCTGGGCAGGGTGAACACCTCCTCATCATGTGCCAGGCTTGGATTAATCCAGTTTAAGGTGGTGCATCGGGTGCATATAACGGCGGCAAGCATGAGTAGGTTTTTTGGGGTGGAGGACAGGTGCCAGAGGTCTACGGGGAGTCCGGCGAATCATGCCCATATGTTTTGGGCATGCCCGGCGCTTAAAGGATTCTGGCAGGGGTTTGCGAGGGTGATGTCGAGGGTTTTGGACGCTCGGGTGAAGGTGAGCCCAGCGGTAGCGATATTTGGGGTGGCGGAGGATCCGGGAGTGCAGGAAGCGGAAGAGGCCAAGGTACTGGCCTTTCCCTCCCTGGTAGCCCGGAGACGGATTCTGTTAATGTGGAGGGACTCGAAATCCCCGGGTGTGGAGACCTGGGTTGGCGACATGGCGGGGTTCCTCAGCCTGGAACGAATAAAGTTCGCCTTGAGAGGGTCCTTGATGGGGTTCTCCCGGCGGTGGCAACCTTTCATTGACTTTCTAGGGGAGCAGTAAGTGTCAGCAGCAGCAGCATCCTGGGAGGGGGGGGGGGGGGGTACTGTTGACATAATGTGAGGTGGACATGGAGACAAAACCCACCTTGTTCTGTTTAAAAAAAAAATTCTGTTTTGTAAGTAGTTTCATTGTAAGCTTTGGGCTATGTTTATTGTTAATTTTTATTACTATCTGTATTTCTATTTTTGTTATGTAAAAACGCTCATTGGAAAAACTTTAATAAAACATTTATTTAAAAAAAAGTAAAAGTGATCTTGGGTGTGTTTCTCTTTCCAAGGGCTGGTGCAGACTCGATGGGCTGAATGGCCTCCTTCTGCACTGTAAATTCTATGAAATTCTGCAAAATTTCTTACTATATCCCATCCAAAGTCCTTTCCAGGGGAAGCAAATGGAAAAAAATCCAGAGGGACTGCCAACTGAAATGTTCAAATATCCCCTTACTGGACAGGTCATAGTTGCATTAGTTACCTGCTCCCTTTCTCAATTGCGTGTTATCTGGTCAGCGTGAAAGTGCAGCATCAGATGGAGTTCCACACCGTGACACAATCTCATTTTAAGTTGGGTTGTGAACGCATTCAACAGCTTTGGAAATTAAGGACGGCATGTGCCGCAGTGGTTAGCACTGGGACTGCGGTGCTGAGGACCCGGGTTCGATCCCGGCTCTGGGTCACTGTCCGTGTGGAGTTTGCACATTCTCCCCGTGCCTGCATGGGTTTCACCCCCACAACCCAAAGGTGTGCAGGGTGGGTGAATTGGCCACGCTAAATTGCCCCTTAATTGGAAAAATGAATTGGGTACTCTAAATTTTTTTTTTTTTTTAAATGTAAGCCTACTTGTAAAGATTATCAAAGCAATTTCAATTAAATATCTCAGTAGGTATTTGTGTTTATTTTTTTTTAAAAATGTACTTGCTTGTTCTAGAGGTCCAATCAATGCTTATGAGTGGGACAAATATGTTGAAAGTTGCACTGAATGAAAGCGTACTCGGCCAGTCACATGTCGGATGCTTTGCTAGTCTCACTTTCAATACCTTGCATGCTCACCATGGAAACCTTGGCCTTTTAAAAAAAGAATGTAACTTACCTCATTCTCTGCTGGTATGCAATCTTCACAGCCTCTGGTCCCTCTGCCAAGAGCCTGTTTTTCATTTGAGGGGATGGACAAGTGAATTTCACCAAGGTCTCAAAATTCACCATTCAGGCCCACATCAGAAGCACAACCATTTGCAGGAAGTACCAGAGAAAGTGTCACACTTGGGACTGCACTCCAGTACAGAATAAAAAAACACTGTGGGACTGCACTCCAGTACAGAATTTAAAAAACCCAGACGACAACACTAACCACTGAAACTTTAAATTACAATTCTATTCGTTCAGGATAAGACACAGTAAATTTCAGTGGATTAAACCCTCCCCCCACCAAAAAGAACTACAAAAGCTATACCAGACAGCTGTATAATCCCAAAATCAAATTGATTTTACTTTGAATTGCTCTGGCTCTTTTCATATCGGTTAAGGGCTCTATATTAAAGTAAATCCTTAAACAAAATGGTGCAATTTTAAAACAGGAGGTTCAAAAGTTCAACTTCCCAGATCTTCAATTCAAATATCATCAACATTTTGCAGCTCGCTTTCATCAGAATGAACCAGCGCTCTGTATGATACCACTGAACACGCACAAAGACTCCAGTTGGAATAGGTGGTTAACTGTTCAGTGGTCGGTGCGCCCACTGCCTCCAAGGTTTCTCCAGCCAGTTCAATGTCAGTAACTTGCAAGCTGAGGGGACCGGGGAAACTCACAGCGTGTGGCAGGATGATTTGACACATCACATAATGCCGAAAGTGAACACAGATGTAACAGTCGACTGTTACAACCAACATATTAAAATATGCTGCTCAGTACATTAAAAATATTAAATTGTTTCAATATGAACTGCCCCAGATAGATCAGTTTGGGGGAAAAAGCAAACAGGTTCTTGGGTAAATTACCAACATACACAAGAGCTGACTGATCGCAGAGGTTGGAGCTGCTATAACAGGCTTCAAGGCCCTGAGTTACAAAGGAGGTAAAGGCAACAAATTGATCCTGCTCCTGAATGCTACACAGTGACTCTTTCCAGAGGGCAGACATTGAATGGGATCAGTGAGATTGGGCTTGGCAATGATGCCCTTCACAGTCGAACAGCTATTGACACTCACGGTCTGGACTTGCACGGGCAGCAAGGTCACCAAAATGGAGGGCAGCTGATGTCTGCAGAGAGTGAACCTGCTCTTATGGATCATCCTTTACCTCCTTGGGCATGCCAAGCTGGTGAAATGCAGTCCCTTGTTTTTGTAACCTGGATATTTGCCGAAGTCAGAGAGTGGCGTTGTTGCTCTGTCTGACTCGGTGTTACTGCCAGCAGTGCTTTCACCAACAGAGCCAGGGAGGGCGTGCAATCGTCTGACCATTGATTACTATTCCATGAATCAGGCCAAAAAGGACTAGGATCTATTCCCACTGAAGGAAATGGATTTATCCAGAAATTCTGAAGAACAAAGAGCCTAAAGAGTGCTCCACAGTGCATTTCTTCTATTCTGCCATTCACCATTTAGTTTAAAATCCCTGAAGGACGCAATAGCACTGCCAAAGCTTAAACAAGGCTCCACATTCCTCTATGGCAGCTGTGTGACTAGGGATAGGTTTGGTAGTGTTCTGTATTTTGTTTTCACAAGGTTTTGTTGTAATAGTGAAAAAAATAGACCCTCAATTGGAAGATAAATTGGAATGGAAAAAAGCAACAGAAAGTACAGTTAACAAAACTGATATGCTCATGTCTGTTTCCCCTGTGTGAAGTGGGAGAAAGGTATAAATGTTGAGAGTGGACTCAGCTCAGAGACAGCTCTCTGCACTTTATTTATTTGGACAGACTGGAGTTGATTTTCATTACTGGCAGTTGTTGGATAGGTTGGTGCGGTAATTGGCTGCACAAGATTCATTTGCATTCAGTTGGTCAACTGCACTGTGAATTCCAATTGCTGATAGCTCCAGATTTGTTGTGGTGGTGTGTGTGTGTGTGTGTGTCCTTTTAAGCTTTTCCATTCCCTGCCTGCAAATCTAGGACCAAAGCCCTCAGTGACCTTGTTCCTCCACACCTCGATAACCTTCGCCATTCCTACAACCGTCTGAACACACTGTGTTTCTCCAGTTCTGTTCTCTTGTACAGTCTCTAATCTGTGATTTACCACTGGCAACTGTGCCTTCAGGCATCTGTTCCTAAGCTCGCCCATCCTAAATGTGTCCCTTCACCCTTCTTTTATCTTGGCCAGCAACACTAGAACATAGGATCTGGATATTACTATATTGCTACTTGTGCACCTTGCGATGTGTAAATTGACAGCCCGGTTTCCTACATTACAACACTAACCACACTTCAAAAGTACTGTACTGGCTTTAAAGTGCTTTGGGATATGCCAAAG
The DNA here is from genome assembly GCF_047496885.1 of Scyliorhinus torazame. Classification (NCBI taxonomy): domain Eukaryota; kingdom Metazoa; phylum Chordata; class Chondrichthyes; order Carcharhiniformes; family Scyliorhinidae; genus Scyliorhinus; species Scyliorhinus torazame. Next base: position 6,726,734 of record NC_092736.1, on the reverse strand, counting down.
ACATGAAACATGCTATATAATTGTAAGTTTTTTCTTTCCTTTAAGAACCTATCTAACAAACCTATCTCTTGGAGCATACTTTTTGTCACCAGTCCTAGTATCTCTTTCTGTGGCTCAGGGTTGATCTTAGTTGGCAGCTCTTACATTGTGGAGGGGGGTGGCCCACAGATGGACTTTGGGGGCAATGCACTTAAGGAAGTACCCCCTTTACCCACTGCGAGGTCCACAGTCAGGGCCATCCTGGGAAATACCAGTAGTAAATCCACCCACGCTATTCCCAGCCCAGAGGACCGGAGACTCACGCGGACCCGGAGAATATGGTGCCCGTCCCGCTAGCTGGATGTAAATGGGTCATTAAGATTCATTTGCAACCTCCTGCTGGTGTGAATCTCAATCCCGCCGACAGCGGGGAGCCGAAACATCGCAAACGGGTCAGCGCCTGGCACCCATCCCAATTCTTCCCTGGCGCCCGATTCTCCGCCACATCGGGAACGCAGCTACCCACAGTGGGCCACACAGAGAATTACACCCACTGTTTCCACTCTGCTCCAACAGCGAATATTAGCCCCAATTATAAAGGAGCAGTCCCTAACTGCACTATTATGACATTAGCCCAATTCCCACACCAGCCAACCGGAGTGAATTAGCCTCTTTCGTAAAACATTGCAGCCAACATTTTCGTCTCCCCCCTTTCCAATAGAAATCTGTGTCAAAATTCATTTACAGCCAACATAAACATTTACTCTTGGCTCTGAACACACAGGGGGCTTTAACATGGGTGAACACACAGCATTGGGGGAGGGGGTGGTGTTAGGAAAAAGGGGCAGATTCTGATTGCATCAGGAAGTCAGCTCTGACCCACCACCTTCAGAGCTTTTTTATTTGTCCATTCGTGAGATGTGGGTGGTACTGGCAAGGTCATGGCCCATCCCGAGCTTCCTTCAACAACGTGGTGGTGAGCCTCTTCAATCGATGTGGTGTAGGTGCATCCACAGTGCTGTTAGGAAGGGAGTTCCAAGGTTTTGACCCAGCGACAGTGAAGGGCCTCCTTTAATGGAGGCAGGAAAGTGGGCAGCCAATGCCACTCCCATGAGCATTTTAATTATGGTATTGAGGCTGGTGGCCTCTGACTTAACCTTCTTTGAAGGTTTTACTGTGGGCAGTTTGGTGGCACAGTGATTAGCACTGCTGCCTCAGTGCCAGGGACCCGGGCTCAATTCCAACCTTGGGTGTCTGTGTGGAGTTTGCACCTTCTCCCCGTGTCTGCGTGGGTTTCTTTTGGTTGCTCAGGTTTGCTCCCACAATCCAAAGATGTGCAGGTTGGGTGGATTGGTCATGATAAATTGCCCTTAGTGTCCAATGGTTAGGTGGAGTTATGGGGTTACAGGGTTAGGGTGGGGGAATGGGCCGAGGTAGGATGCTCTTACGGAGGGTCGGTGTAGACCCAATGGGCGAAATGCCCTCCTTCCGCACTGTAGGACATCTCTGATTTCAAGGCCTTGGGAAGCCTGGTATCGGAAGCAAGGTGAGAATAGCAATGGGGAGGAGTTAAGAGCCTTTACAGCGTTGCTTGTAGACCAGGAGAAGCAGGGGTGCTTCAAAGGGCTCTCGAGTTCCTTTCCCATCAAAGATGCCTGGGGTCTGCGATCGGACCACCAATGGGGTCTGGAATGAAACCTCCCTGGTCCTGCGGCCAGCTCTGGTCTGCTCACAACTCATCTTTCAGAAGTGGAAAGTTAGTGCTTGGTCCCTACCCTACATGGACCTCTACTTTCCTTCATTTTCAATTAATGAAGCAATACCATTACTGCACACACACTCTAACCACTTTATAAAGATTATTAACTGCCAACAGGCGCTTAGAATAACAGGATTTTTCAGCACAGCCATTCGACCCATCAGTGCTGAATAAGCTATTCACTTTGCCCTTCTCCTTTACCGTTTACAGTCTTTCTTTTTGCAAATATTTAATTGTTTCTACTTAAAGCTCCTCCGTCCACCACTGTTACTGCCAGGTCATTCCAATCATTAAAATATCTTTCCTAACCACTTCTTTTGTTCTATTTGTGATCTTTGTCTCCAGTTACTAACTCAAAACCAGCAGTCACAGCTTCTCTCTATCTGAACAAAATCCCACTTCTACTGAGCCTCCGTCTAAACTTCATGTTCTTGTGAAAAGTCACAGCTTTTTATAGTCTTTTCTAAGTAGCACCTCAGTAAATCTCTTCTGTTCTCTTGGCATTCCTGCAGTGGACACAATATTCGAAAACTGTAGCCTGGTCAACGAGTGCATTACATGCCCCGTTTGCTTTTGTCCCTATCCATGTGTCCCCTGCCTCCCATTCACCCCCCAAAAAACAATTTTAGCAACTTCTCCTCAAACTTTTAAAGATTAAAGACAACTCTGCTAACAAAGTTCAGTGGGGAGATATTTTGTTCATGTGATGGTGCTTCCTATCATTGAAGAACACTGCGTGGGTAGCTACCAGCGGTGCTGCCAGCCCCAGTGAGTCACTAAGCCGATGCAGCACCTGCAAACAAATTTCACCCCCACCGCAAGGGTTTGCCTGAATCCATGCCCTGCCCCAGCTGAACTTTGGAAATCAGTCAACAGCTCCCAGCAATCCTAAAGAGAGCCAATGCTTGATGAATAAAGTAACCTCTAAAATCCAAAAGTAAGTCCTTTAAAAAGTTTTGAATGCTAGGTTGGTGCTCGTGAGCAGGTTCACAAAGTCACTATTTATGGTGGCGTGCATATGGTGAGGCTGCATTGTAAACAGGTTTCCGAATGTCAAAATCTCTTACCCAGACCGCTCTGTTTCACATCGGACAGCTGTCTGGAATACGGAGGAGCCAGCAGCCGGTATCCACCGCACTTGGAGGAATTCTCCGACAGCACCTTCCAACAAGAGATATTTTCATGAAAAGGAAACCCAGTCAAGTCGAGGATTTCAGTAACTGCCGTCGAAACCCACTGGTTTGGGGAAGATCTGCATTCTCAACCAGCCACTCTGCTGATGCAGAGTAACACTCGCATCGCAATCATGGGGAAACCGTCCCTTCAAAAAGAGGAACAAAAATGTAACCCCAGGAGCTTATATACCAGGAGGGAGGGAGATGTACAGCCGGTCAAAAAGCAAACTGGTCTCAGTCGACGGCAGCTCATAGTAAAAATAATCCAACTTCCGGAGATCCTTGTGGATTCAGAAAAATGTGGTGCCTATTAATCCGCATTCGAAGCAAGCTTCCTTTGTTTGCAACCTTAAGTAGGGGCACAGAACACACTTTGCCTGAAACACTTGACAGTAGGGACTCGGCATTGCGCAGGTTAATTCAGAGAGGGGTGCCACCTTCCACCATCACATAGATCTGAACTATGGAGAGCAGCAAACATAATACTACTCAGGCTAGAAATAAATGACCATTTTAACCTGTTAATTTCTATATCCACTGGTCTTGCAGTCAAGGTTTAACCCGAGATAATGCTTGGGGGGGTTAAAGTTTTATTCTGCATGTAAGGTGCATCTCTATCAAAGATATCTTTTATAGACCAGGGATTGATTCTGCACTGGCAGGTACAAGTGGGTTCTGGAGACAATTAGCCAGCACGGTAGCACAGTGGTTAGCACTGCTGCTTCACAGTGCCAGGGTCCCAGGTTCGATTCCCGGCTTGTGTCTCTGTCTGTGCGGAGTCTGCAGTTCTCCCTGTGTCTGCGTGGGTTTCCTCCGGGTGCTCCGGTTTCCTCCCACAAGTTCCGAAAGACGTGCTTGTTAGGTGAATTGGACATTCTGAATTCTCCCTCCATGTACCCAAACAGGCGACGGAGTGTAGCCACTATGGGATTTTCATAGTAACTTCATTGCAGTGTTAATGTAAGGCTACTTGTGACAGTAAAGATTATTATTTAAAAAATCATTAGGCATGTGGAGAACCTGAAATAGCGGCGATTTCGCTCCCTAGAGTAGAGAAGTAATTCTAGACGGGCACGGTGTGCTTCACCATCATTTACCTCCATCGAGCCCATCTTCCTGGTCTTGGTCAGGGCAGACTTCTTGTGAATCTGGAAGGGCTCTGCTGGCTGGGGCAAGGCTGGAAGAAATCCATCCGCATCATCGCTTCCCCGATTCTCCGAAAGATCCTCCATGCTTCCCTGATCAGTTTTGGAGCCACCTTCATTCTACGGAGGAAAGAAACAGCATTACGGCAATCTCTTGGGCGGCACGCTGGCACAGTGGTTAGCACTGCTGCCTCACAGCGCCAGGGACCCGGGTTCAATTCCGGCCCTGGGTGACTGTGTGGAGTTTGCACGTTCTCCCAGTGTCTGTGTGGGCCTCACCCCCACTACTCAAAGGTGTGCAGGTTAGGTGGATTGGCCACGCTGAATTGCCCCTTAATTGGAAAAAAGAGAATTGGATACTCTTAAATTTAAAAAAAATTAGCTTTTATCCTTCTCATCTTTGGAAGACTGCAGATTAACAACACTCTGAATTGGGCTTTCCCAGCCAAACAGATACAGTGGAATGCCCTGCCTGCAACAGTACTGGACTCGCCAACACTAAGGGCATTCAAATGGTCATTGGATAGACATATGGACAATAAGGGAATAGTGTAGATGGGCTTTAGAGTGGTTTCACAGGTCGGCGCAAGATCGAGGGCCGAAGGGCCTGTACTGCGCTGTAATGTTCGATGTTCTAAACAATAGCAGTCATGGCATTTTTCTTTGTAGTCAAGGTTGCAGAATTTTGTGTAGTAGCAAATAATAGTTTTCAACAGTTGTGCTCAACTATGACATCAGTGATAATCTGAGACTTAGCTGTCCTCGTTTTCTACTCGCCTTAATTGGAAGCTAGCAGCCTTATTATGTCCCTCCAAAGGCTACGGACAGACTCAATGATTTCAAAAAGGCAAAGAAAGAGAAATATCTTCCATAAAAGTGAGTGGGAACTAACAAATATAATAAAGCTCTCTGTTAAATTCCAAACTATCAATTATAAACATATTTGAACAAATCTCTCTCAGTTTAAGCCTAATGGCTTGATTCTGCCCTGGGGCATATGTCCAACAATAATGGTATCAGCCAGAAGAAGACTTTGAACGAAGCTGTTCCTTGCGCACTATAGCCAAATTTGCAGATGGCACTACCATAGGTGGGATAGTAAGTTGCAATGAGGAAATATAAGACTGGATTCTCTGCACCAAATGGCGAAATTGCGGCAGGCGCGGGGGCGGAGAATCCATTTTCCGGCAAGAAATCGACACCAGCGGCGGATCCCCGATTCTGCGGGACCCGAAAAGCGGCGTCCCCAGAGTGTATGCCGCGCCACCTGGGGCCATTGCCAGAGGCTCGCTCCGTCATCCTCCGCCGCTGACCGGCCGAAGTTCCGACGGTGTGGATCTAACGTGGTCCAGCCGGTTGGGATACTCATGTGGCGGCTGCGGACTCAGTCTGCAGCCACCCTGGTCGGGGGCGGGCCGATCAAAGGGCGGGGGGCCTTATAGACGGCCAGTAAATGCTTGTGCGAGGGTGGAGGGTCGGGCGCGCGGCCGATCGGGGGGGGGGGGGGGGGGGGTCTCTTTTTTTGGGTCCAGCGCCGCGGTCCGAGTCCGCCATGGAGCACTACGCGGTCGCTGGAGGCCGTCACCGTGCTCATACACGGCCTCCGAACCGGAAGTGCGGGGGTCCGTATCTGCAGCAAAACCCTAACCCTAACCCTAGGGCAGCACGGTAGCATTGTGGATAACACAATTCCTTCACAGCTCCAGGGTCTCAGGTTCGATTCCCGGCTTGGGTCACTGTCTGTGCGGAGTCTGCACATCCTCCCCGTGTGTGCGTGGGTTTCCTCCGGGTGCTCCGGTTTCCTCCCGCAGCCCAAAGATGTGCAGGTTAGGTGGATTGGCCATGATAAATTGCCCTTAGTGTCCAAAATTGCCCTGAGTGTTGGGTGGGGTTACTGGGTTAAGGGGATAGGGTGGAGGTGTTGACCTTGGGTAGGGTGCTCTTTCCAAGAGCCAGTGCTGACTTGATGGGCCGAATAGCCTCCTTCTGCACTGTAAATTCTATGAAACCTCTCCAATCTATTCTCATCACTGACGTTTATCATCAGAGGCGAGAATGCCTATTGAGCTGTGACTGACTTATAATTATTTTCATCAGAGAATATGAATGCCTGAAATGTTAATTTTTGACATGTTCATACCCATGTTTGAAGAAGGATGTTATACATGCAAGTCAGCAAGATATTGCGGCAAATCAGATTATTTTTGCAGCTCATCAAAGAAATATGTATAAAATGACAGCCATATCTTTGGCGAAAGGAAATCGCCCTAGGGATTCCAATGGGATTTACCTCAGCTGATGCAGGCCGAAACCCAGACCCTGTGGGGGCGTTTTCGTCTTCGTCACAACCTTTCGCACCTGGGCTGAAATGGAGTTCCACATGGAATCGTTCTTCTGACGATGGGTCCTAATATAAAATAATCAAAACACAAATTACATGGTATATGTCCCAGGTACAAGAGCATTGGCCAAGTCGATAAAGCTGTCAATAAAGGCATCGGAGGACATAGAAGCAGCACAGCATGCAAAAACAAGGAAATAATGTTAAACCTTCATAAATCACTGGTTAGATCTGGGGCAGAGAGTCCAATTCTGGGCACCGCCCTTTAGGAAGGATGTTGAGGTGTTGGCGAGGGGCAGGGAAGAATTACAAGAACGGTATGATGGATTTCCGTTACATGGAGAGACCAGAGAAGCTGCGATTGTTATCCCGACGGCAGAGGTTAGGGGAAGATTTAACAGAGGTTTCAAAAGGATGAGCAGTTTTAAGAGCAGATAGGTAACAGGAGGATCAGCAAAAAGAGGGCAATATAACTGGTTGTGAAAAGAAGCCAGATCGAAGAGAAGGAGAATTCTTTTATTTATTTTTTTACACAGTAAGATATGATGATAGGAAATGCACCATCTGAAATGGCAGTGGAAGTAAATTTAATAATAACTTTTAAAAGGGAACTGGATAAATAGTTAAAAAGGAAGAATTTGTTGGATATGGGGAAAGAACAGCGTGAGAGTGAGACTAATCTGGTAGATCTTCCAAAGAGCTGGCATAGGCACAATGTCTGAATCAACACATTCTGTGATGTATGACTTTATAAACTGGAGTAGCTGCAAGAGAGGTTCTACTTTAATACTGTTAATGTGACTTTATTGGGAGGGGTCTATTCCCTGTAAGCAGGTTGTTGAGCGACGTATATGAAAAGGGTGGGGAAAGACCCTTCCCTCCTGATCCCACCCCTCTGATGAGCAGTGCAATCCTGTCTCCCACCCACCCCAAGTGTTAGTGTTCCCACTCCTGAGGAAGGCAAAAACAAATAGGAAATAAAAATTACGGCCAATTTCAGGAAGGACTGAAAACTCCACAGCTGAGAGAGAAGGAATGGAGAAACCAGACTAATTGGATTGCTCTTTGAGACAGCTGGCACAGGCATGATAAGTTGAATGCCCTCCTTCTATGCTGTAAGTTATGGGTGGCACGGTAGCACAGTGGTTAGCACTGTTGCTTCACACCGCCAGGGTCCCAGGTTCGATTCCCGGCTTGGGTCACTGTCTGTGTGGAGTCTGCACGTTCTCCCCGTGTGTGCGTGGGTTTCCTCCGGGAGCTCCGGTTTCCTCCCACAGTCCAAAGATGTGGAGGTTAGGTGGATTGGACATTCTGAATTCTCCCTCGGTGTACCCGAACAGGTGCCGGAATGTGGCGACTAGGGGCTTTTCACAGTAACTTCATTGCAGTGTTAATGTCAGCCTACTTGTGACAATAGTAAAGATGATTACTATTAAGATTCTATGTTTACTGTGAAAAATTCCCTTCCCACCTCCTAACTCAATCAAGCTTCAGGATTCCACAATTTCCAGTGGCATCAGATCTCATACTATCCCCTCCCCATTTGTCCCAATGTCCTCCTGATCAGAGTAGATTATAGGCTTTGACGAGGTGGATCAGGTACATTGAAGGTGCCGAGCAATCATTTCCAAATTGAACACAACAGCTGATTTACGAAGATCCACAGATTCCAGAGCAGGTTAAGTGCTCAAGGTTATTAAGTTGACAAGTTAAACATTAATAATAACAATCTTTATTAGTGTCACAAGTAGGATTATATTTACACTGCAATGAAGTTACTGTGAAAATCCCCTAGTCGCCACATTCCAGCGCCTGAGGGAGAATTCAGAATGTCCAATCCACCTAACAGCACGTCTTTCGGGACTTGTGGGAGGAAACCGGAGCACCCGGAGGAAACCCACGCAGACACGGGGAGAACGTGCAGACTCCGCACAGTGACCCAAGCCGGGAATCAAACCCATGCCTCTGCCGCTGTGAAGCAACAGTGCTAACCACTGTGCTACCATGCTGCCCAAGGAATGCCCAGGTATTCTAACAATCATGTTCATTGGCTTTGAGACTGAGCATCAGATCCAGTTAGTCATACCAGCATTACCTAATGCAGTATACCTGAAGCTCCTTATTGGTGCTCAATCACTGTTTAGGGTTGTATGTTAAAAATGGCTCCAATTACATAGAGCACTCAAAGAACTGCCTTTCCTTCTGCAGCACTATCAGGACTTCAAGCTGAAACCATTCGCTAACCTGCACACTGAGAAATAAACATTCATTTCAGGCACTTATTTTATTCAATATTCAACCCAAAAGCTTTCTCTGCCCCATATATTAGGCTGTAAGAAATATGCTGAATATTATTTCCTTTGCAGCGTCCTTATTTTAAAATAAATTTAGAGTACCCAACTATATTTTTTCCAATTAAGGAGCAATTTAGCGTGACCAATCCACCTTCCTGGACAACTTTGGGTTGTGGGGGTGAGACCCACGCAGACAAGGGGAGAATGTGCAAACTCCACACGGACAGTGACCCGGGATCTCAGCACTGTGAGGCAGCAGCGCTAACCACTGCGCCCTTCTTTGCAGCTTCAACAACTTTTTTGTCACAAAACAAAATCAACCCCAGGTACTTTCCAGGTGAGAGCAGGATAGCGAACTGGCAAAGGGGGAGACGCTGGGGGCAGTGATATTGCGACAGCAGATATATTTTTTGGAGGCCGTTAAAGGAGCAGAGAGGGGAAAGAGGAACTAACTTCCGTTCATGTAGTGTCTTTCACATCTTCAAAACATCCTTCAGATAATTGGCAAAAAATCCAGGGAAGGAATGAAGAGGTTTTTCTTTCCACTTGGTGAGTTATTATGCTATGGAATGTGCTGCAAATAGATTCAATAGCAACTTTCAAAGTTGATTTGGATTTTTACTTGGAAAGGATAAAAAGAAAAGTAGGGGAGATGGAGAAGAAGCAGGATGTAGGGCTAATTGGAAAACTCGCATTGTACCATCGCAGGCACGATGGATCGGAAAACCGCCTGTGATGCACAATTCTATCCAACAGATTACCATCTGAAGCGTGGCTGCATTTGTTATTTAGTCAAATTAATCAGTCGGTAAACAGAGAGAAAATTCAGTCAGTCATACAACTCACAGTGCAGAGAGAGGCCATTCGGCCCATCGAGTCTGCACCGGCCCTTGGAAAGAGCACCCTACTTAAGCCCACACCTCCACTCTATCCCCGTACCCAGCACCCCCACCCAACCCCTTTGGACACTAAGGGCAATTTATCACGGCCAATCCACCTAACCTGCACATCTTTGGACTGTGGGAGGAAACCGGAGCACCCGGAGGAAACCCACGCACACACGGGGAGAACGTGCAGATTGCGCACATACAGTGACCCAGGCTGGGAATCGAACCCGGGACCCTGGAGCTGTGAAGCAACCACTGTGCTCCAAAATCTGGTCCCACTGGGGCTCGAACCCAGGACCGTCTTGTGTGTAAAACAGATGTGATCATCACTACACTATGGGATCAGTCAGGCACATGAGCTTCATTTGCATGTCATACCATCGATGCACGGAGCCCAAATTCTGACTATCATCATTAATAATTTCCTGAGTACCCCGGGAAATGCATTCAGATATATGCAGGTGAGGGCTTTTGTGAGGCGACAGGTCAGGGAATTCCCGCTGCTCTCGACACAGGAAATTCAAGACAGGGTGATCTCGGGTGTATGAGTCGGGGAGGGCAAGGTTTCGGCAATACACCAAGAGATGAAAAAAGAGGGGGAAGCGCTAGCAGAAGAGTTGAAGGGTAAATGGGAGGAGGAGCTGGGGGAGGAGATCGAGGAAGGTTTGTGGGCTGATGCCCTGGGTAGGGTCAATTCCTCCTCCTCATGTGCCAGGCTCAGCCTGATACAATTTAAGGTGGTTCACAGAGCGCACTTGATGGGGGCGAGGTTGAGTAGGTTCTTTGGGGTAGAGGACAGATGTGGAAGGTGTTCAGGGAGTCCGGAGAACCATGTCCATATGTTTTGGTAATGCCGGCACTGGAGGGGTTCTGGAGAGGAGTGGCGGGAGCAATATCTCAGGTGGTGAAAGTCCGGGTCAAGCCAAGCTGGGGGCTAGCAATATTTGGAGTAGTGGACGAGCCGGGAGTGCAGGAGGCGAAAGAGGCCGGCATTCTGGCCTTTGCGTCCCTGGTAGCCCGGCGAAGGATCTTGCTAATGTGGAAGGAGGCGAAGCCCCCTAGCGTGGAGGCCTGGACAAACGACATGGCTGGGTTCATAAAGTTGGAAAGGATTAAGTTTGCCTTAAGGGGGTCTGCGCAGGGGTTCTACAGGCGGTGGCAACCGTTCCTAGACTACCTCGCGGAGCGTTAGAGGAAGGTCGGTCAGCAGCAGCAGCAACCCTGGGGGGGGGGGGGGGGGGGGGACACGAGAGATTGCTTGAGGGGACGGACGAGCGGGGGATAACATGGAGGGTGGGGGAAACTGGCACGAACAGGCGAGAGCCAGTGTATAAAGCTCTGTAAATATATCATCTTACCATGTATATATCTTGCTCAGGGCGATTTTGTGTTATTTTGTTACCGGGGGGGGGGGGGGGGGTGGCGGCGGTTATTGTTTATAAGGGGAAAAAATTGTTTTGATTTGTTAAAAAACTTTAATATATATATTTTTTTAAAAAATAATTTCCTGAGTAACACCAAAACATTTCAAGTAGCGAGAGCAACGTCCAGGTGAGTGGTACGGACCAGAAAGACTCCTGTTCAATTGCTGCCCTATGGCGAATTAGCTGGTCTGAGCAAGCCAGCCGCAGTTCCTGTGGTATCCGCTTGCTGCTGCCAAGTGCGGAGATGAGGATTAGCCCCAAACCTCACTTTCTAGTTGAATTGCCTGCAGATGCTCACTGTCTAAGCCCGTGTTCCGAAGGTGGCTACTTGGGTTAGTTGCTGGAGCTGGAGGAACGTCAAACCTAGATAGGAAAGACGTTTGACAAAATACAACTCAAACTACTACCGATCATCTCACTACACAGTGAATCCATTGGATATATTTACGAAGAGCGTACCTTATTGTTATCCTCATACAACATTATGACAATCTGGGTCATGTAGTTCAGTTCCGAGACTGCCCCAAGATAGCCCATGGCTCTCTTCCACTGCTGATCCTTTAGCTCCTGAGAATCAGAGAAAAAAGTCCATTAATTCAGACAAAAATCGATTGAAGAATTTTCTGTGATAGTTTGGAATTGGATGGAAGATACGCAACGGGGTGGGAGTAACAATGAGGGAAAAGGGCATATTGGGGGGAGGGAGGGGGGAGAATTAATCAAAAAGACACGTTTTTCTCTCAACGTTCACCCATTGTCAGGAGCACCGATTGAGGGACATCTGATCTTGTGGAAGTAAAACTTCTACTTACACCCAAGAGACCCCCATAACGAAACAAACTCAGCAAAGAATGGACGTGGCTTTCACTTGTGAAATATAACCGTGTTCGAACGTGGCGCCCAGGAGACATCACCCCTCTGGAATAGCTAAACAACAGAACAAAAAGCTAATCAGGTGAGCACTGCTGCAACCAAGTAAGAAAAGTGATACTTACATTTGGAGTCGTACAGGTCTACAACACATAAAAGGCCCTTCGGCCCATTGCGTCTGTGCTGGTCAAAAGCAACCATCTAAGTATTCTTATCCCATTTTCCAGCACTAGGCCCATAGTCTTCCATGCCTTGGCATCGCAAGTGCACATCTCAATACTTCTTAAATGTATTTCACCCTCTGGGAGAAAATGTTTTTCCTCACATCCCCTCTAAACCTCCCCTCCCTTATCTTGGTACGAAGTCTTACAACACCAGGTTAAAGTCCAACAGGTTTGTTTCGATGTCACTAGCTTTCGGAGCGCTGCTCCTTCCTCAGGTGAATGAAGAGGTGAATGCACCTTAGGAAGGAGCAGCGCTCCGAAAGCTAGTGACATCGAAACAAACCTGTTGGACTTTAACCTGCTGTTGTAAGACTTTGTACTGTGCTCACCCCAGTCCAACGCCGGCATCTCCACATCATCCCTTATCTTGGTCATTGATCCCCTCACCAAGGGGAAAAGTTTCTTCCAGTCTATCTATGCCCCTCATAATTTTGTACATCCCAATCATGTCACCCCCCACCCCCACCCCCCCCCCCCCCCCCACCCCCCCCCACCCCCCCACAGCTGCCCACTCAGTCTGCTCTGCTCCAAGGAAAACAGCCCCAGTCTATCGAACCTCCACTGCTCAAACTCTCCAGCCCAGACAACATCCTGGGAAATCTCCTCTGCTCCCTTTCCAGTGCTATCACATCCCTCCTTTGATGTGGATTCCAGAACTGCACACAATACTCTAGCTGTGGCCGAACCAACATTTACATAGTACCTTTGACCACCTCAGGCGACCCCAAAGTGCTTTACAGAACAGGAAGTCATTTTCAAAGTGTAGTTCCTGTTGTAATTCAGGAAACGTGGCAGCCAACAGCAACTCCTACAAACAGCAACGAGAGAAGTGTCGTGTTGTTCACCCTGGGGTAACACGGATAGCACAGGATGCAATTAACTGATCAAGTATACACCAAACGAAGGCGCTGGTTCAATATAAGATTTATTGAACTCTAGCAACAAAACACACAGCTGCCTGTGGGTTGACTCTCTACTACCCTAAGTAAACTAAAGCTAACTATCTAGACCAGGCTCGCTCTGATCCACGTGTTGGAGGTGTTGAATGATTTGTACACCCTGACTGTCACTATAGCTAGCACCAGTGGAAAGAGGCAGAGTGCTGATGCCTCGTGTGTTTTATAGGTGTATAACACCTTTAATGTAGGAAGACGTTCCCAAGTGGTTCAGAGAAGCTTAAAGCAGGTGAAACTGAATGCCGAGGCAAAGGAAGAGTTAGCAGGAAGGCGACCTAAAGCTAAGTGAAAGTGGTGGGTTTTAAGGGAAGGGGGTTTAAAGGAGGGCAGATTTAGGAAGAAGAGACTGATTCCTGCCAAGGTAATGACCCTCAGAGTCCACAGGCCTTCCAGTTACTTGCCCGAGTGATTATCTCCAGGGGAGATGGTGGCATAGCAGGATTGTCACTGGACTAGTTCCAGAGACCCAGATTAATTTTCTTTTTTTCTTCTTTTTTTTTTAAGTTAGAGTACCCAATTAATTTTCTCCAATTCAGGGGCAATTAAAAGCGTGGCCAATCCACCTACTCTGCACATCTTTGGGTTGTGGGGGCAAAACCCACGCAAACACGGGGAGACCAGATTAATTTTCTGGGGTCATGGGTTCAAACCCCACCACAGCAGCTGGGGGAATTTAAATTCAATAAATCAAGAATTAAAAACTAATCTCAGTAATGATGACCATGAAACTATTAGCAATAATCGCAAAAACCTATCTGCTTCATGAGTGTCCTTTAGGGAAGGAAATCTGCTGTCCTTACCTGGTCTGGCCTACCGTGTGACCCCAGACTCACAGCAATGTGACCGACCATGGTCTAGCACGCTGTTCAGTTCAAGGGGAGACAACAAATGCATCGCCCGTGATGCCCACATCCCAAAAAAGAATAAAAGAGATTTAAAAACATTTCATCTGGAAAGCTAGACAAGATATGGTCAAACAGCTCAAGGGCATCATAGCTCCTGGGGGGGGGTTAGAAAACTCAGCTCGGACTTAGAGCATCAGGCAGCATCTTCACCCTCTATTAACACTGGGAACTATATCAGCTCCAAATCACTCCCTTCCCCTACTGCAGTTCCAGAATTGCCTATGTTGTAGCTCCAGGTGTGGCCTTCCCAATGCCCTATGCAGTTGTAGTAAAACGTTTCTATTCCTATACTCAAATCCTCTCACTATGAAGACCAACGTACCATTTGCCTTGGGTATTCATGGTGGCTTGGTGGAATCAAAGAGCTCCAAGCCATTCGGCCCTTCACTTCTGTGCCAGCTCTTTGAAATTAGTCACACACTCCTGCTCTCTCTCTCTCTCTCCACAGCCCTGCATGTGTTTTTTTTCCAACTACTTATCCAATGCCTTTTAGAAAGTTGCTCTTGAATCTGCTTCTAAACCCCTTCGGCAGTGCATTCCAGATCGTAACAATTCACTGCACAAAAATATTTTCCTTCCGCTCCACCCTGCTTCTTCTCTCGACATTTTGTTTAGGTTTACAAGAATTTTCCCACAGACAGGCAAAGCAAACTGCGGATGGATTTAGAACTCTGCCCATCCAGTGCATAGGCAGACTCTGAAAGCAGCAAAGGCTCACACTCCAAATGGCTGTCTTACAGGGGGTGGAGTTTGTTGACAGATTCATCTTCATGCGTCCTTTGTAGATCCAGCTGCATTTTCTTGATCAGCGGGAGGCAATATGCGTAGGCAATGTCCAGCTTCTCCTCCTTGTTAATACCATATTCCTACAGAAAACAAATCAGACAGAGTTTGCAGCAAGGCAGCCAAGTAAACCAATCCAGTATTCTCAGCAAACAAGAGTCTGCACAAGTGTCAACAGTACTGGAATAAAGGAGAACGATAAATACATACAAAATAATGGAGCCACCACAGTTTGGCACACTGACCATTCCATTAGAGGAAGGACATTACGGTTACAGAAAGCACACAGCGCAGATTCATCAGGTGACTCAATCATCATAGATGACTTGGCCCATTGAGTTTGCTCCGACGCTCCCAAAGGGCACCCTACCTAGGCCCACTTCCTCCTTCCATCCCCGCTACCCTATAACCTAACCTACATATCTTTGGACACTAAGGGGCAATTTGACACGGCCAATCCACCCAACCTGTACATCTTTGGACTGTGGGAGGAAACCGGAGCACCCGGAGGAAACCCACGCAGACACGGGGAGAAGGTGCAGACTCCGCACAGTCACTCAATGCCGGGATTGAACTCGGGTCACTGGAGCTGTGAAGCAACAGTGCTAACCAGACTTCTGAAAACAGGGGCTGTTTAGCACAGGGCTAGATCACTGGCTTTGAAAGCAGACCAAGGCAGGCCAGTAGCGGGGGTTCAATTCCCGTACCAGCCTCCCCGAACAGGCGCCGGAATGTGGCGACTAGGGGCTTTTCACAGTAACTTCATTTGAAGCCTACTTGTGACAATAAGCGATTTTCATTTTCATTTCACTTCAATTTTAAAGGAAGAGACATTCAATGGCGCCGAGGTCCCAGGTTCGACCCTGGCCCCGGGTCACTGTCCGCGTGGAATTTGCACATTCTCCCCGTGTCTGCGTGGGTCTCACCCCCACAACCCAAAGATGCGCAGGGTAGGTGGATTGGCCACACTAAATTGTCCCTTAATCGGAAAAAAGAAAGGATTGGGTACTCCAAATTTATTTTATTTTTTTTAAAAAAGGAAGAGACATTCAGTGTTTGATTCTGTCAAATCAACTTGTTCATAAAGCAGACCTCAAGATTACTTGCTGGAGTGAGGAATGCTGAATGGTGTGGAAAGAGAAGGACTTTCATTCTAGAGCAGTGGCGATGGTAGACTGCAATATCATATTAACTTGATTATCTTTCCAGGGACTTTTACTCTCCACAAATTAGCTTTTTAATTCATTTTCAATTAATTAATTTACTAGCATGGGAATGTGGGATGGGGGTGGGGGAGGGGAGAGTTAATGAGATTATCTGATCTGAACGAATCATGGTTATAATCCCAACACGCGACTACATGGTAATCCCAGAAAACTGACAAAGGCAGAGTTTTTGCAACTGACAAGGTGAATTTCTCATTTGGGAGCGACAGATGGATACACTACCGTGCTGGGAAGATGTATAATCATTTTCCATCAGCAAGGATTCAGCGTAAAACACAGACACTGCATCAATCAGTTCCCCTTTGATGATTAGTGTCATTAACGTATTTACTGAGAGGAGGTTAGCCTTGCCAGACATGTTTATGTCTCTCTCACTCTACATTTTTATTATTATACGGACAATCATTACACACAGTAGCAGATATAGGTACAGATTGAAAGAAAGAGAGAGAGCTAGACAGACAGACAGAGAGAGAGAAGGATAACAAAGAGAAACAGAGAGAGATAACAGCCTGGCAAAGCCCGTCTCAACGTATATTACATAGGAAGAGGTGCAAATACAGCCAGTGCATCTCTTATTGAGACCAGCAACAAACACGGATTTTGCACCATTGTGGAAATGCATTTGCGATTTAATTTTCAGTTGCCGCAGAACACAGGAAAATAAATGTTTGAAACAAAACATCAGAGAGATTTGTACCCATTGCGATAGAAAGGGTGGAGCTCAAACAGAACAGACTGTACGTGCAGACAGTCCCTGCATAGCTTGCATACTAAAGCTATATCCAGAGAGAGAGAGACGTCAACATTGGGGAAATGTTAACACAGTACACAGTGATTTACGATCAGAGACGAGGCAGGCTCACAGAATCCATTTAAACAAATAGGAGCTCCACTTATTGGAAGGAGTGGAATATGCCAAAACAGACGACATTCCCAAGTCAAGTGAGTGAAATCTGGCAGTTCTGTCGGTAGACACATACTGACCTGTCACTGTTGTGGGGCGTTGACCTTGACTGGGCGACTTTAATTGATTTTTACAGTTGCCACAATGAAAAATCCCATTAAGGCCATCACGACAGAGTAAAATAAATTAGAGACTGAACTGATGAAAGGTCATCGACCCGAAACCTAACTCTGTTTCTTTATACAGATGCTGCCTGACCTGCTGAGCATTTCCAGCATGTTTTGTTTTTATTTACGATTACCTCAGGCTGGACTGGAGGAAGCCAGGTCGATGCGTCTCGTTTCAGTTCTGTGAAGCTTTGAAACCTGCTTTCTTCATGTTAAACACCTCATAACAGGGTAAAGCATCGCTGCAACCTGTCTGCCCTAACATCCTCTCACAGGACAGAGCTATTCTGCAACCTGTCTGCCCTAAAATCCTCTCTCAGGACAGAGCTATTCTGCAGCCTGTCTGCCCTAAAATCCTCTCTCAGGACAGAGCTATTCTGCAGCCTGTCTGCCCTAAAATCCTCTCTCAGGACAGAGCCATTCTGCAGCCTGTCTGCCCTAAAATCCTCTCACAGGACAGAGCTATTCTGCAGCCTGTCTGCCCTAAAATCCTCTCACAGGACAGAGCTATTCTGCAGCCTGTCTGCCCTAAAATCCTCTCACAGGCCAGAGCTATTCTGCAGCCTGTCTGCCCTAAAATCCTCTCACAGGACTGAGCCATTCTGCAGCGAGTTTCTTGGAGAAGCATTTCATTCCCCTTGAAGCTTCACTGTTGCAGTTATGTTTTCTTTTATCCCTTTGTATTTGGTTCTTTACATTGAATTTCACACCCCACTGACTTTTGCAAGATTCTTGATTGACAGATGATGGACATCTCAATGGACGGATTAGCTTAGTTTGTTCATATGACATTTCATGGTCCATTAAGCCTGAAGTGCTTTCTCTTTTGAGCAGGTGTCCTGTCTGACCACATTTTTGTATAGTGGATTTTTTTAAACTCTGAAGTGTTTTCTAGAAAGAAGCTGCTCTGATCAACACCAATTTTTAAAATCTGGATCTTTTTCAAGCCCTGATGCTTGAACAGCAAGCTGGAGGGAATTTTCCACCATAGAAGCAGCTGGAGCCTCTCATACATTAAAGTGCAAGGGTTCCTCAATGAGGACCTTCTTACAGCCACTGTTGAATTATCTGCATAGACATGATGATCATGCCCAGGTGCTTGCAGGTCTTTGTAGCCCCCGGGACATGAACAGACAGTGCCCTGGCATGGCACATTGGCAGTGCCGACAAAGCAGTACCAGGTTGTCACTGCCAGGGTGCCAGGGAGAGGGCCAGGTTGGTACTGCCATGGGGCAAGCGCTGAAGGGGGTGGGGGGGGTGGCATTTGGCGACTACATAGTGTGACGTCGCTCCCTTGGTTGGGTTGGGGCTCTTTGCCAGTGAGAAGGGCAAGGAGAGGGTACTATTATAGGATTATTCCGAGATCAGGGCGCCCTTTGAAAACGACGACATGATCTCGGCGGATCCGGTCTCGCCCGCTCCTTCGGGGCAAGTCGCCCCAAGCTCCAAGAAAAATGACTACATGTGGAAAGATCGCAATGGGAATCCTTTGCACCGATTTCCCCACCCAAAATCACACTTAGTCTGACTTCTGCCCTTGGTTCTTTGGTTCAGTAGGAGCACCATGCTCCAGAGGTAGATCTAACAGACACAAACTCTAAAATCCTCCACCCCACCCCCAAAACCTCTCTCCTTCCGCCTTTAACACTCATTAAAACCAAGCTTTGGTCCTAAAATCACTTTATGGGGCTCGGTGACAGGTGTTGTCTGGTAATGTCCCTGGAATGTTTACTACATTAAAGGCATTATTTAAATGCAAGTTGTTGTTGGGAGGCAGAGAAAATATGTTTAAAAAATCACTTGGGGACATAATCTCAGTGATGTTTCGACAGTACTGCATTATCAGTGGTGCTGCAATAGAGTCAGTGGCGAGGAGGTCCAAACTGCGGTCCCACTTTGTGCGCGCGTATACAAACATATACACATGCACACATGTATACACAAACACATACACACACATGCACACGCACATACCCACACACACACGCACACGTACCCACACACGCACACGTACCCACACACGCACACGTACCCACACACGCACACGTACCCACACACGCACACGTACCCACACACGCACACGTACCCACACACGCACACGTACCCACACACGCACACGTACCCACACACACAGTTTATATTGTGGTTATTACTTGATCTACACATGGGAGCAGGGGGGTATGGCAGAGATATTAAATGATCCATTAAGGGAAAATCTGGAGTTTTTCGAAGAGGTAACAGAATTGGTGAGGGAAATGCTGTTGATGTGGTGTACAAGGACTTCCAAAAGGCATTTGACGCGATGCCTCACAGCAGACAAGTGAGAAACGTTATAGCTCTTGGAATAAAAGGGACAGCAGCAAGACAGATAGAAAATTAGCCAAGTGACTGGAAACAGAGAGAAGTGGTTAATGGATGTTTTTCGGGCTGGAGGAAGAAGGTTTGTAGTGCAAGGGACCCCAGAGGTCGGTATTGGAACCCTTAAATGTGAGGTGATTCACTTTGATTGAAGAACATAGATAGACAAGCAGCTTAAAACAAAGGGTATTTCTCTGGAGGAGGTGGATCAGCAAAGGGACCTGGGTGAATATGTGGTTAAGTACTAAAGGCGGCAGGATAGTTTGAAAGAGCAGTTAATAAAGCCTACAGTATCCTAGGCTTTATTTGTAGGGTCCAATAGTAGAAGAACAAGATTACAGTGAACCTGTAGAAGATACCAGTTAAGAGTTCAGCTGGAATACTGCATAAAGTTTTGGGCGCTGCGTTTTAGGAAGGATGTGAAGGCACGACCGCAGAGAGTGGGGAAGAGGCTCAAGGGGAATCGCTTTGAGAAAAGGCGGCGAAGAGGAGATTTGATACAACTATCCAAAATTATCATAATAAAAATCTTTATTAGCGTCACAAGTAGGCTCACATTAACACTGCAATGAAAGTCCCCTAGTCGCCACACTCCGGCGCCTGTTCGGGTAATTGGAGAGAATCCAGAACGTCCAATTCACCTAACAAACACGTCTTTCGGGACTACGAAGGGCCTGGAGAGAGTAGACCAGGGGGGACAGTGTTCCCACTCATGAAAGAATTGAGCTGGAGAGGGCACGGATTTAAAGTAATTGTCAAAAGAAGCAAAAAAAGTGATGGGAGGAAAAGCCTTCT